>NC_092707.1:1857246-1989746 GCF_047496885.1 Scyliorhinus torazame | reverse complement strand
AATCCACGTTCCAGATCACAATTCTGTAATCCACGTTCCAGACCACATTGCTGTAATCCACATTCCAGATCGCATTGCTGTAATCGACATTGCAGATCACATTGCTGTAATCCACGTTCCAGATCACAATGCTGTAATCCACATTCCAGATCACAATTCTGTAATCCACGTTCCAGATCACAATGCTGTAATCCACATTCCAGATCACAATTCTGTAATCCACATTCCAGATCACATTGCTGTAATCCACGTTCCAGATCACAATGCAGTAATCCACATTCCAGGTCACAATTCTGTAATCCACATTCCAGATCACAATTCTGTAATCCACGTTCCAGATCACAATGCTGTAATCCACCTTCCAGATCACAATTCTGTAATCCACATTGCAGATCACATTGCTGTAAACCACGTTCCAGATCACAATGCTGTAATCCACATTCCAGATCACAATGCTGTAATCCACATTCCAGATCACATTGCTGTAATCCACATTCCAGATCACAATTCTGTAATCCACATTCCAGATCACAATGCTGTAATCCACATTGCAGATCACATTGCTGTAAACCACGTTCCAGATCACAATGCTGTAATCCACATTCCAGATCACAATTCTGTAATCCACATTCCAGATCACAATGCTGTAATCCACATTCCTGATCACAATTCTGTAATCCACAATCCAGCTCACATTGCTGTAATCCACGTTCCAGATCACATTGCTGTAATCCACGTTCCAGACCACAATGCTGTAATCCACATTCCAGATCACATTGCTGTAATCCACGTTCCAGATCACAATTCTGTCATCCACATTCCAGATCACATTGCAGTAACCCACGTTCCAGATCACAATGCTCTAATCCACATTCCAGATCACATTGCAGTAATCCACGTTCCAGATCACAATTCTGTAATCCACATTCCAGATCACATTGCTGTAATCCACGTTCGAGATCACAATGCTGTAATCCAAGTTCCAGATCACAATTCTGTAATCCACGTTCTGGATCACATTGCTGTAATCCAAATTCCAGATCACATTGCTGTAATCCACGTTCCAGATCACATTGCTGTAATCCACATTCCAGATCACATTGCTGCAATCCACATTCCAGATTACATTGCTGTAATCCACATTCCAGATCACAATGCTGTAATCCACATTCCAGATCACATTGCTGTAATCCACGTTCCAGATCACAATGCTGTAATACACATTCCAGATCACATTGCTGTAATCCACATTCCAGATCACATTGCTGTAATCCAAATTCCAGATCACATTGCAGAAATCCACGTTCCAGATCACATTGCAGTAATCCACATTCGAGATCACAATGCTGTAATCCACGTCCCAGATCACATTGCTGTAAACCACGTTCCAGATCACAATGCTGTAATCCACATTCCAGATCACAATTCTGTAATCCACATTCCAGATCACAATGCTGTAATCCACATTCCTGATCACAATGCTGTAATCCACAATCCAGCTCACATTGCTGTAATCCACGTTCCAGATCACATTGCTGTAATCCACGTTCCAGATCACAATGCTGCAATCCACATTCCAGATCACATTGCTGTAATCCACGTTCCAGATCACAATTCTGTCATCCACATTCCAGATCACATTGCAGTAACCCACGTTCCAGATCACATTGCAGTAATCCACGTTCCAGGTCACATTGCTGTAATACATGCTCCAGATCACAATGCTGTAATCCACGTTCCAGGTCACATTGCTGTAATCCACGTTCCAGATCAAAGTGCAGTAATCCACATTCGAGATTACAATTCTGTAATCCGCGTTCCAGATTACAATGCTGTAATCCACATACCAGATCACATTCCTGTAATCCATGCTCCAGATCACAATGCTGTAATCCACATTCCAGATCACATTGCAGTAATCCACGTTCCAGATCACAATTCTGTAATCCACATTCCAGATCACATTGCTGTAATCCACGTTCGAGATCACAATGCTGTAATCCAAGTTCCAGATCACAATTCTGTAATCCACGTTCTGGATCACATTGCTGTAATCCAAATTCCAGATCACATTGCTGTAATCCACGTTCCAGATCACATTGCTGTAATCCACATTCCAGATCACATTGCTGCAATCCACATTCCAGATTACATTGCTGTAATCCACATTCCAGATCACAATGCTGTAATCCACATTCCAGATCACATTGCTGTAATCCACGTTCCAGATCACAATGCTGTAATACACATTCCAGATCACATTGCTGTAATCCACATTCCAGATCACATTGCTGTAATCCAAATTCCAGATCACATTGCAGTAATCCACGTTCCAGATCACATTGCAGTAATCCACATTCCAGATCACAATGCTGTAATCCACGTTCCAGATCGCATTGTTGTAATCCAAATTCCAGATCACCTTACTGTAATCCACGTTCCAGATCACATTGCTCTAATCCACATTCCAGATTACATTGCTGTAAACCACATTCCAGATCACATTGCTGTAATCCACGTTCCAGACCACATTGCTGTAATCCACATTCCAGATCTCATTGTTGGAATCCAAATTCCAGATCACATTGCTGTAATCCACGTTCCAGATCACAATGCTGTAATCCACGTTCCAGATCACATTGCTGTAATCCATGTTCAAGATCACATTGCAGTAATCCACGTTCCAGATCACAATGCTGTAATCCACGTTCCAGATCACATTGCTGTAATCCACGTTCCAGATCACAATGCAGTAATCCACGTTCCAGGTCACAATTCTGTAATCCACATTCCAGATCACAATTCTGTAATCCACGTTCCAGATCACAATGCTGTAATCCACATTCCAGATCACAATTCTGTAATCCACATTGCAGATCACATTGCTGTAAACCACGTTCCAGATCACAATGCTGTACTCCACATTCCAGATCACAATTCTGCAATCCACATTCCAGATCACAATGCTGTAATCCACATTCCAGATCACAGTGCTGTAATCCATGTTCCAGATCACAATTCTGTAATCCACATTCCAGATCACAATGCTGTAATCCACATTCCAGATCACATTGCTGTAATCCACGTTCCAGATCACATTGCTGTAATCCACGTTCCAGATCACAATGCTGTAATCCACATTCCAGATCACATTGCTGTAATCCACGTTCCAGATCACAATTCTGTAATCCACATTCCAGATCACATTGCAGTAACCCACGTTCCAGATCACATTGCAGTAATCCACGTTCCAGATCACACTGCTGTAATCCATGTTCCAGATCACATTGCAGCAATCCACATTCCAGATCACAATGCTGTAATCCACGTTCCAGATCACAATGCTGTAATCCACATTCCAGATCACAATTCTGTAATCCACGTTCCAGATCACAATGCTGTAATCCACATTCCAGATCACAATTCTGTAATCCACATTCCAGATCACATTGCTGTAATCCACGTTCCAGATCACAATGCAGTAATCCACGTTCCAGGTCACAATTCTGTAATCCACATTCCAGATCACAATTCTGTAATCCACGTTCCAGATCACAATGCTGTAATCCACATTCCAGATCACAATTCTGTAATCCACATTGCAGATCACATTGCTGTAAACCACGTTCCAGATCACAATGCTGTACTCCACATTCCAGATCACAATTCTGCAATCCACATTCCAGATCACAATGCTGTAATCCACATTCCAGATCACAGTGCTGTAATCCATGTTCCAGATCACAATTCTGTAATCCACATTCCAGATCACAATGCTGTAATCCACATTCCAGATCACATTGCTGTAATCCACGTTCCAGATCACATTGCTGTAATCCACGTTCCAGATCACAATGCTGTAATCCACATTCCAGATCACATTGCTGTAATCCACGTTCCAGATCACAATTCTGTAATCCACATTCCAGATCACATTGCAGTAACCCACGTTCCAGATCACATTGCAGTAATCCACGTTCCAGATCACACTGCTGTAATCCATGTTCCAGATCACATTGCAGCAATCCACATTCCAGATCACAATGCTGTAATCCACGTTCCAGATCACAATGCTGTAATCCACATTCCAGATCACAATTCTGTAATCCACGTTCCAGATCACAATGCTGTAATCCACATTCCAGATCACAATTCTGTAATCCACATTCCAGATCACATTGCTGTAATCCACGTTCCAGATCACAATGCAGTAATCCACATTCCAGGTCACAATTCTGTAATCCACATTCCAGATCTCAATTCTGTAATCCACGTTCCAGATCACAATGCTGTAATCCACATTCCAGATCACAATTCTGTAATCCACGTTCCAGATCACAATTCTGTCATCCACATTCCAGATCACATTGCAGTAACCCACGTTCCAGATCACATTGCAGTAATCCACGTTCCAGGTCACATTGCTGTAATCCATGCTCCAGATCACAATGCTGTAATCCACGTTCCAGGTCACATTGCTGTAATCCACGTTCCAGATCAAAATGCAGTAATCCACATTCGAGATCACAATTCTGTAATCCACGTTCCAGATTACAATGCTGTAATCCACATACCAGATCACATTCCTGTAATCCATGCTCCAGATCACAATGCTGTAATCCACATTTCAGATCACATTGCAGTAATCCACGTTCCAGATCACAGTTCTGTAATCCACATTCCAGATCACATTGCTGTAATCCACGTTCGAGATCACAATGCTGTAATCCAAGTTCCAGATCACAATTCTGTAATTCACGTTCTGGATCACATTGCTGTAATCCAAATTCCAGATCACATTGCTGTAATCCACGTTCAAGTTCACATTGCTGTAATCCACATTCCAGCTCACATTGCTGCAATCCACATTCCAGATCACATTGCTGTAATCCACATTCCAGATCACAATGCTGTAATCCACATTCCAGATCACATTGTTGTAATCCACGTTCCAGATCACAATGCTGTAATACACATTCCAGATCACATTGCTGTAATCCACATTCCAGATCACATTGCTGTAATCCAAATTCCAGATCACATTGCAGTAATCCACGTTCCAGATCACATTGCAGTAATCCACATTCCAGATCACAATGCTGTAATCCACGTTCCAGATCGCATTGTTGTAATCCAAATTCCAGATCACCTTGCTGTAATCCACGTTCCAGATCACATTGCTGTGATCCACGTTCCAGACCACATTGCTGTAATCCACATTCCAGATCTCATTGTTGGAATCCAAATTCCAGATCACATTGCTGTAATCCACGTTCCAGATCACAATGCTGTAATCCACGTTCCAGATCACATTGCTGTAATCCATGTTCAAGATCACATTGCAGTAATCCACGTTCCAGATCACAATGCTGTAATCCACGTTCCAGATCACATTGCTGTAATCCACGTTCCAGATCACAATGCAGTAATCCACGTTCCAGGTCACAATTCTGTAATCCACATTCCAGATCACAAGTCTGTAATCCACGTTCCAGATCACAATGCTGTAATCCACATTCCAGATCACAATTCTGTAATCCACATTGCAGATCACATTGCTGTAAACCACGTTCCAGATCACAATGCTGTAATCCACATTCCAGATCACAATTCTGCAATCCACATTCCAGATCACAATGCTGTAATCCACATTCCAGATCACAGTGCTGTAATCCATGTTCCAGATCACAATTCTGTAATCCACATTCCAGATCACAATGCTGTAATCCACATTCCAGATCACATTGCTGTAATCCACGTTCCAGATCACATTGCTGTAATCCACGTTCCAGATCACAATGCTGTAATCCACATTCCAGATCACATTGCTGTAATCCACGTTCCAGATCACAATTCTGTAATCCACATTCCAGATCACATTGCAGTAACCCACGTTCCAGATCACATTGCAGTAATCCACGTTCCAGATCACATTGCTGTAATCCATGTTCCAGATCACATTGCAGCAATCCACATTCCAGATCACAATGCTGTAATCCACGTTCCAGATCAAATTGCAGTAATCCACATTCCAGATCACATTGCTGTAATCCACATTCCAGATCACATTGCAGTAATCCATATTCCAGATCACAATGCTGTAATCCACGTTCCAGATCAAATTGCAGTAATCCACATTCCAGATCACATTGCTGTAATCCACGTTCCAGATCACATTGCAGTAATCCACATTTCAGATCACATTGCTGTAATCCACGTTCCAGATCTCATTGCTGTAATCCAAATTCCAACTCACATTGCTGAATTCCACGTTCCAGATCACATTGCAGTAATCCACATTCCAGATCACAATGTTGTAATCCACGTTCCAGATCTCATTGTTGTAATCCAAATTCCAGTTCACATTGCTGTGATCCACATTCCAGATCACATTGCTGTAATCCACGTTCCAGATCACAATGCTGTAATCCACATTCCAGATCACAATGCTGTAATCCACGTTCCAGATCACATTGCAGTAATCCACATTCCAGATCACAATGCTGTAATCATTGTGCTGTAATCGGTGCAGGAAGCACGGTAGCATAGTGGTTAGCACAATTGCTTCACAGCTCTAGGGTCCCAGGTTCGATTCCGGCTTGGGTCACTGTCTGTGCGGTGTCTGCACATCCTCCCCGTGTGTGCGTGGGTTTCCTCCGGGTGCTCCGGTTTCCTCCCACAGTCCAAAGATGTGCAGGTTAGGTGGATTGGCCATGATAAATTGCCCTTAGTGTCCACAAATTGCCCTTAGCGTTGGGTGGGGTTACTGGGTTATGGGGATAGGGTGGAGGAGTTGAACTTGGGTAGGGTGCTCTTTCCAAGAGCCGGTGCAGACTCGATGGGCCGAATGGCCTCCTTCTGCACTGTAAATTCTATGATAATCCACGTTCCAGATCACATTGCTGTAGTCCACGTTCCAGATCACATTGCTGTAATCCATGTTCCAGATCACTATGCTGTAATCCACGTTCCAGATCACAATATCGCAATCCACGTTCCAGATCACACTGCTGTAATCCACGTTCAAGATCACAATGCTGTAATCCACGTTCTAGATCACAATGCTGTAATCCACGTTCCAGATCACAATATCGCAATCCACATTCCAGATCACACTGCTGTAATCCACGTTCAAGATCACAATGCTGTAACCCACGTTCTAGATCACAATGCTGTAATCCACGTTCCAGATCACAATATCGCAATCCACATTCCAGATCACACTGCTGTAATCCACGTTCCAGATCACACTGCTGTAATTCATGTTCAAGATCACAATGCTGTAATCCACGTTCAAGATCACAATGCTGTAATCCACGTTCCAGATCGCAATATCACAATCCACGTTCCAGATCACACTGCTGTAATCCACGTTCAAGATCACAATTCTGTAATCCATTTTCGAGATCACAAACCTGTAATCCACATTCCAGATCGCATTGCTGTAATCCACGTTCCAGATCACACTGCTGTAATCCACGTCCCAGATCACAATGCTGTAATCCACATTCCAGATCACAATGCTGTAATCCACGTTCCAGATCACATTGCTGTAATCCATGTCCCAGATCACAATGCTGTAATCCACATTCCAGATCACAATGCTGTAATCCACGTTCCAGATCACATTGCTGTAATCCATGTTCCAGATCACAATGCTGCAATCCACATTCCAGATCACAATGCTGTAATCCACATTCCAGATCACATTGCAGTAATCCATGTTCCAGATCACATTGCTGTAATCCACGTTCCAGATCACAATGCTGTAATCCAGATTCCAGATCGCATCGCTGTAATTCACATTCCAGATCACATTGCTGTGATCCACATTCCAGATCACATTGCTGTAATCCACATTCCAGATCACAATTCTGTAATCCACGTTCCAGATCAAATTCTGTAATCCACATTCCAGATCACAATTCTGTAATCCACATTCCAGATCACAATGCTGTAATCCACGTTGCAGATCACAATGTTGTAATCCACATTCCAGATCACATTGCTGTAATCCACGTTCCAGATCACAATGCTGTAATCCACATTCCAGATCACAATTCTGTAATCCACATTCCAGATCACAATACTGTAATCCACGTTCCAGATCACATTGCTGTAATCCACATTCCAGATCACAATGCTGTAATCCACGTTCCAGATCTCATTGTTGTAATCCAAATTCCAGATCACCTTGCTGTAATCCACATTCCAGATCACATTGCTGTAATCCACATTCCAGATCACATTGCTGTAATCCACATTCCAGATCACATTGCTGTGATCCACGTTCCAGATCTCATTGTTGGAATGCAGATTCCAGATCACATTGCTGTAATCCACGTTCCAGATCACAATGCTGTAATCCACGTTCCAGATCTCATTGTTGTAATCCAAATTCCAGATCACATTGCTGTAATCCACGTTCCAGATCACATTGCTGTAATCCATGTTCCAGATCACATTGCAGTAATCCACATTCCAGATCACAATGCCGTAATCCACGTACCAGATCAAATTGCAGTAATCCACATTCCAGATCACATTGCTGTAATCCACGGTCCAGATCACATTGTAGTAATCCATATTCCTGATCACAATGCTGTAATCCACGTTCCAGATCAAATTGCAGTAATCCACATTTCAGATCACATTGCTGTAATCCACGTTCCAGATCTCATTGCTGTAATCCAAATTCCAACTCAGATTGCTGAATTCCACATTCCAGATCACATTGCAGTAATCCACATTCCAGATCACAATGCTGTAATCCACTTTCCAGATCACAATGCTGTAATCCACTTTCCAGATCACATTGCAGTAATCCACATTCCAGATCACAATGCTGTAATCCACATTCCAGATCTCACTGTTGTAATCCAAATTCCAGATCACCTTGCTGTAATCCACATTCCAGATCACATTGCTGTAATCCACATTCCAGATCACATTGCTGTAATCCACGTTCCAGACCACATTGCTGTAATCCACGTTCCAGATCACAATATCACAATCCATGTTCCAGATCACAATGCTGTAATCCACGTTCCAGATCACAATGCTGTAATCCACGTTCCAGATCACATTATAGCAATCCACGTTCCAGATCACATTGCTGTAATCCACGATCCAGATCACAATATCACAATCCACGTTCCAGATCACAATGCTGTAATCCACGTTCCATATCACAATGCTGTAATCCACGTTCCAGATCACAATATCGCAATCCACGTTCCAGATCACATTGCTGTAATCCACGTTCCAGATCACAACATCACAAACCACGTTCCAGATCACAATGCTGTAATCCACGTTCCAGATCACAATATCGCAATCCACGTTCCAGATCACAATGCTGTAATCCTCTTTCCAGATCACAATGCTGTAATCCACGTTCTGGATCACATTGCTGTAATTTCCACGTAGCAAGGATAATCCCGGGAACTACAGGCCGGTGAGCCTTACTTCAGTGGTAGGGAAATTACTGGAGAGAATTCTTCGAGACAGGATCTACTCCCATTTGGAAGCAAATGGACGTATTAGTGAGAGGCAGCACGGTTTTGTGAAGGGGAGGTCGTGTCTCACTAACTTGATAGAGTTTTTCGAGGAGGTCACGAAGATGATTGATGCAGGTAGGGCAGCAGATGTTTATATGGACTTCAGTAAGGCCTTTGACAAGGTCCCTCATGGTAGACTAGTACAAAAGGTGAAGTCACACAGGATCAGGGGTGAGCTGGCAAGGTGGATACAGAACTGGCTAGGTCATAGAAGGCAGAGAGTAGCAATGGAAGGATGCTTTTCTAATTGGAGGGCTGTGACCAGTGGTGTTCCACAGGGATCAGTGCTGGGACCTTTGCTCTTTGTAGTATATATAAATGATTTGGAGGAAAATGTAACTGGTCTGATTAGCAAGTTTGCAGACGACACAAAGGTTGGTGGAATAGCGGATAGCGATGAGGACTGTCGGAGGATACAGCAGGATTTAGATTGTCTGGAGACTTGGGCGGAGAGATGGTAGATGGAGTTTAATCCGGACAAATGTGAGGTAATGCATTTTGGAAGGTCTAATGCAGGTAAGGAATATACATTGAATGGTAGAACCCTCAAGAGTATTGAAAGTCAAAGAGATCTAGGAGTACAGGTCCACAGGTCATTGAAAGGGGCAACACAGGTGGAGAAGGTAGTCAAGAAGGCATACGGCATGCTTGCCTTCATTGGCCGGGGCATTGAGTATAAGAATTGGCAAGTCATGTTGCAGCTGTATAGAACCTTAGTTAGGCCACACTTGGAGTATAGTGTTCAATTCTGGTCGCCACACTACCAGAAGGATGTGGAGGCTTTAGAGAGGGTGCAGAAGAGATTTACCAGAATGTTGCCTGGTATGGAGGGCATTAGCTATGAGGAGCGATTGAATAAACTCGGGTTGTTCTCACTGGAACGAAGGAGGTTGAGGGGAGACCTGATAGAGGTATACAAAATTATGAGGGGCATAGACAGAGTGGATAGTCAGAGGCTTTTCCCCGGGGTAGAGGGGTCAATTACTAGGGGGCATAGGTTTAAGGTGAGAGGGGCAAGGTTTAGAGTAGATGTACGAGGCAAGTTTTTTACGCAGAGGGTAGTGGGTGCCTGGAACCCGCTACCGGAGGAGGTAGTGGAAGCAGGGACGATAGGGACATTTAAGAGGTATCTTGACAAATATATGAATAGGATGGGAATAGAAGGATACGGACCCAGGAAGTGTAGAAGATTGTAGTTTAGTCGGGAAGCATGGTCGGCACGGGCTTGGAGGGCCGAAGGGCCTGTTCCTGTGCTGTACATTTCTTTGTTCTTTGTTGTTCTTTGTTCCAGATCACGATGCTGTAATCCACATTCCAGATCACAATTCTGTAATCCACATTCCAGATCACATTGCTGTAATCCACGTTCCAGATCACATTATCGCAATCCACGTTCCAGATCACATTGCTGGAATTCCCGTTCCAGATCACAATATCACAATCCACGTTCCAGATCACAATGCTGTAATCCACGTTCCAGATCACAATATCGCAATCCACGTTCCAGATCTCATTGCTGTAATCCACGTTCCAGATCACAACATCACAATCCACGTTCCAGATCACAATGCTGTAATCCACGTTCCAGATCACATTGCTGCAATCCATGTTCCAGATCACATTGCTGTAATCCATGCTGCAGCTCATTTTAAACCAAAACAAATGTTAATGAAGTTTGCACACATTGCCTGTCTGGGTTCCAGTGTCATGAAGTGTTCATGATTCATATCATGTTCTCCTGCTAACGGCAGAGATAAAACTAGACACCACTTCACACTGAATCAGAGACTTGAGCAAAGCAATACTGCTCTTTGCTAAACCCCTCACTCAGAGTCTGCATTACTGAACATTATCACTGCTGCTCTCAGTTTGAACGGTCTCAGCAGCAGGGACTAACTCAAACCCCTCTCACTCACTCAGGCTGAATCACATTCAATTGGCTGTTGTTTGTTGTTGGCGTGTTATTTTTAAGTATGTTAAGGATGAAAATGGAACACAATGAAAGATCACTCAAATATATCAGTTAAAATATAACCAGACATCGGTCTGCTGGACTTTGAGCGAGTGGAAGCTGATCTCTTTAATATGCGGTGACTTTAACAACTCTGGGTGAAGTTTGGAATGTTTTTATTTTGTAGTTTGATGTTCTGGGAGCCAGGATGCCCTCCAGGTGGGCGGAGAGGCTGCTTGTATTTTCCATGTCATGTCACAATAACCAATTGCAATGTTTTGGATCAAACAATGCAGCGACCAACATTAACGATGAACAAATATTCCACAGAGGAGAACAAATCCATTCTGTCAAACATCCTGTCCACGTTCCAGATCACAATTCTGTAATCCACGTTCCAGATCACAATTCTGTAATCCACGTTCCAGATCACAATTCTGTAATCCACGTTCCAGATCACAATTCTGTAATCCACGTTCCAGATCACAATTCTGTAATCCACGTTCCAGATCACAATTCTGTAATCCGTACACCAGATGACAATTCTGTAATCCACGTTCCAGATCACAATTCTGTAATCCACGTTCCAGATCACAATTCTGTAATCCACGTTCCAGATCACAATTCTGCAATCCACATTCCAGATCACAATTCTGTAATCCACGTTCCAGATCACAATTCTGTAATCCATACACCAGATCACAATTACCAGCAATGTATTTGATAAAGAATATCAACTTTCTCAGTTATATTCAAGAGAGCAGGAAGTTCACCAGCAGCAATTAGGGATGGGGGGAGAGGGGATGGTGGAGGGGGGGGAGGAGCAATGCTCCCAATATCCTAGTGAATTAACTAAAAGCAAGGCGAGGCTAAACTCCCTCAGTATGCCCAAGATATTAATTTTGGAACTGTCTACTGAATTAATACAAGTCATTTCCTCACAGGCTCACAATTATTACAAACTTTACTTCATTCCTTCTCACAGTTTGAAGATTTAATACCAGGGCTTAACTCATCATCTGTCTTGGAGGATTTTTGGAAAATTGGATTCTAAATATTGGGGCAATTAAAGGGTCAAAAGCCTGGGGTCAGAATGTGTTTGAGTGCAGTGGTCATGTTTTTTAAAGGACCTTAGAGTTTTTAGGAACCGGAGGGTGAAATTGACCGGAGGAATGCGGTTTTCAGTCTGGGCTAATGCACTGTGGTTTGACTGGGAAAAATCCCTGGGGAATTAATGTGCTTCCTGCCTGGAGAGTTAAGTTGTTTTTCAGCTTGGGGAGATGATTTTTTTGGTGTGAAGTTAAAGAGTTTAATATTGTATCCATAATAAACTTTTTTTTTTTAAATAATATTTTATTGAAAATTTTTGGTCAACCAACACAGTACATTGTGCATCCTTTACACAACATTGTAACAATACAGATAATAATGACCTTTTTAAATTTAAACAAAGACAACAACAAATAAATAAATATTAAATAACAAAACAAAAAAACTAGCCCTAATTGGCAACTGCCTTGTCTCAGGCCACCCCCCCCCCCATCCCTCCCCCCCCCCCCCAAGTCCTGGGCCGCTGCTGCTGCCTTCTTTGTTCTCCCCCATCTATCTTTCCGCAAGATATTCGACGAACGGTTGCCACCGCCTAGTAAACCCTTGAGCCGACCCCCTTAGGACGAACTTAATCCGCTCTAACTTTATGAACCCCGCCATATCATTTATCCAGGTCTCCACCCCCGGGGGCTTGGCTTCTTTCCACATTAGCAGTATTCTGCGCCGGGCTACTAGGGACGCAAAGGCCAAAACATCGGCCTCTTTCGCCTCCTGCACTCCCGGCTCTTGTGCAACCCCAAATATAGCCAACCCCCAGCTTGGTTCGACCCGGACTCCTACTACTTTCGAAAGCACCTTTGTCACCCCCATCCAAAACCCCTGTAGTGCCGGGCATGACCAAAACATATGGGTATGATTCGCTGGGCTTCTCGAGCACCTCGCACACCTATCCTCCACCCCAAAAAATTTACTGAGCCGTGTTCCAGTCATATGTGCCCTGTGTAATACCTTAAACTGAATCAGGCTTAACCTGGCGCACGAGGACGACGAGTTTACCCTGTTTAGGGCATCTGCCCACATCCCCTCCTCAATCTCCTCCCCTAGCTCTTCTTCCCATTTCCCTTTTAGTTCGTCCATCATAGTCTCCCCTTCGTCTCTCATTTCCCTATATATATCCGACACCTTACCGTCCCCCACCCATTTCTTTGAGATGACTCTGTCCTGCACCTCTTGTGTCGGGAGCTGCGGGAATTCCCTCACCTGTTGCCTCGCAAAAGCCCTCAATTGCATGTACCTGAATGCATTCCCTTGGGGCAACCCATATTTCTCGGTCTGCGCTCCCAGACTCGCAAACTTCCCATCCACAAATAGATCTTTCAATTGCGTAATACCTGCTCTTTGCCACATTCCATATCCCCCATCCATTCCCCCCGGGGTAAACCTATGGTTGTGTCTTATCGGGGACCCCCCCAGTGCTCCGGTCTTTCCCCTATGTCGTCTCCACTGTCCCCAAATCTTCAGTGTAGCTACCACCACCGGACTCGTGGTATAGTTCCTTGGTGAGAACGGCAATGGGGCTGTCACCATAGCCTGCAGGCTGGTCCCCCTACAGGACGCCCTCTTTAATCTCTTCCACGCCGCTCCTTCCTCCTCTCCCATCCACTTACTCACCATTGAAATATTAGCGGCCCAATAATACTCACTTAGGCTCAGTAGTGCCAGCCCCCCCCTATCCCTACTACGCTGTAAGAATCCCTTCCTCACTCTCGGAGTCTTCCCGGCCCAAACAAAACCCATGATACTCTTTTCTATCCTTTTGAAAAAAGCCTTCGTGATCACCACCGGGAGACACTGAAACACAAAAAGGAATCTCGGGAGGACCACCATCTTAACCGCCTGCACCCTCCCTGCCATTGACAATGCTACCATATCCCATCTCTTGAAATCTTCCTCCATCTGTTCCACCAACCGCGTCAAATTTAGCCTGTGCAATGTGCCCCAATTCTTAGCTATCTGGATCCCCAGGTAACGAAAGTCTCTTGTTACCTTCCTCAACGGTAGGTCTTCTATTTCTCTACTCTGCTCCCCTGGATGCACCACAAACAGCTCACTCTTCCCCATGTTCAATTTATACCCTGAAAAATCCCCAAACTCCCCAAGTATCCGCATTATTTCTGGCATCCCCTCCGCTGGATCCGCCACATATAGTAGCAGATCATCCGCATATAAAGATACCCGGTGTTCTTCTCCTCCCCTAAGTATTCCCCTCCATCCCTTGGAACCTCTCAGCGCTATCGCCAGGGGCTCAATCGCCAGTGCAAACAGTAATGGGGACAGAGGACATCCCTGCCTTGTCCCTCTATGGAGCCGAAAATATGCCGATCCCCGTCCATTCGTGACCACACTCGCCACTGGGGCCCTATACAACAGCTGCACCCATCTAACATACCCCTCTCCGAACCCAAATCTCCTCAACACCTCCCACAGATAATCCCACTCCACTCTATCAAATGCTTTCTCGGCATCCATCGCCACTACTATCTCCGTTTCACCCTCTGGTGGGGGCATCATCATTACCCCTAACAACCTCCGTATGTTCGTGTTCAGCTGTCTCCCCTTCACAAACCCAGTTTGGTCCTCATGAACCACCCCCGGGACACATTCCTCTATTCTCATTGCCATTACCTTGGCCAAGACCTTGGCATCTACATTGAGGAGGGAGATTGGTCTGTAGGACCTGCATTGTAGCGGATCCTTTTCCTTCTTTAAAAGAAGCGATATCGTTGCTTCTGACATAGTCGGGGGCAGTTGTCCCCTTTCCTTTGCCTCGTTGAAGGTCCTCGTCAGTAGCGGGGCGAGCAAGTCCAAATATTTTCTGTAAAATTCAACTGGGAATCCGTCCGGTCCCGGGGCCTTTCCCGTCTGCATGTTCCTAATTCCTTTCACCACTTCCTCTACCGTGATCTGTGCTCCCAATCCCATCCTATCCTGCTCTTCCACCTTGGGAATTTCCAGCCGATCCAAAAACTCCTTCATTCTCTCCCTCCCATCCGGGGGTTGAGCTTCATACAATTTTTTATAAAATGTCTTAAACACTTCATTCACTCTCTCCGCTCCCCGCTCCGTCTCTCCATCTTCGTCTCTCACCCCCCCTATTTCCCTCGCTGCTCCCCTTTTCCTCAATTGGTGTGCCAGCAATCTGCTCGCCTTCTCTCCATATTCATACTGTACACCCTGCGCCTTCCTCCATTGTGCCTCTGCAGTGCCTGTGGTCAGCAAGTCAAATTCCACATGCAGCCTTTGCCTTTCCCTATACAGTCCCTCCTCCGGTGCTTCCGCATACTGTCTGTCCACCCTCAAAAGTTCTTGCAACAACCGCTCCCGTTCCTTACTCTCCTGCTTCCCTTTATGTGTCCTTATTGATATCAGCTCCCCCCTAACCACCGCCTTCAATGCCTCCCAGACCACTCCCACCTGAACCTCCCTATTGTCATTGAGTTCCAAGTACTTTTCAATGCATCCCCTCACCCTTAAGCACACCCCCTCATCCGCCATTAGTCCCATGTCCATTCTCCAGGGTGGACGCCCTCTTGTTTCCTCCCCTATCTCCAAGTCTACCCAGTGTGGGGCATGATCCGAAATGGCTATAGCCGTATATTCCGTTCCCCTCACCCTCGGGATCAATGCCCTACCCAACACAAAAAAGTCTATGCGTGAATAGACTTTATGGACATAGGAGAAAAACGAGAACTCCTTACTCCTAGGTCTACTGAATCTCCACGGGTCCACCCCTCCCATCTGCTCCATAAAATCCTTGAGCACCTTGGCTGCTGCCGGCCTCCTACCAGTCCTGGACTTCGACCTATCCAGCCTTGGTTCCAACACCGTGTTAAAGTCTCCCCCCATTATCAGCTTTCCGGTCTCTAGGTCTGGGATGCGTCCTAACATTCGCCTCATAAAATTGGCATCGTCCCAATTCGGGGCATACACGTTTACCAACACCACCATCTCTCCCTGTAATTTGCCACTCACCATCACGTATCTGCCCCCGTTATCCGCCACTATAGTCTTTGCCTCGAACATTACCCGCTTCCCCACTAATATAGCCACCCTCCTGTTTTTCGCATCCAGCCCCGAATGGAACACCTGCCCTACCCATCCTTTGCGCAACCTAACCTGATCTATCAGTTTCAGGTGCGTTTCCTGTAACATGACCACATCTGCTTTAAGTTTCTTAAGGTGTGCGAGTACTCGTGCCCTCTTTATCGGCCCGTTAAGCCCCCTCACGTTCCACGTGATCAGCCGAGTTGGGGGGCTTCCCACCCCCCCCCCTTGCCGGTTAGCCATCATCTTTTTCCAGCTTCTCGCCCAGTTCCCACGCGGCTGTATTTCTCCCAGACGGTGCCCCCCCGCCCATCCTTTCCCGTACCCACTCCCCCCTTTCCCCAGCAGCAGCAACCCAGTAATTCCCCCCTCCCCCCGCCCCCCCCCCGCTAGACCCCCCGCTAGCGTAATTACTCCCCCCATGTTGCTCCCAGAAGTCAGCAAACTCTGGCTGACCTCGGCTTCCCCCCGTGATCACGGCTCGCCCCGTGCGGCGCCCCCTCCTTCCTGCTTCTCTATTCCCGCCATAATTATCATAGCGCGGGAACCAAGCCCGCGCCTCTCCCTCGGCCCCGCCTCCCATGGCCAACGCCCCATCTCCTCTCCCTCCCCACCTCCCCCCATCACCACCTGTGGGAGAAAGAAAAGTTACCATACCGCAGGATTAACCATACAATCCCTCTTCGCCCCCCCCCCACTCGTCCCACCACTTTGTCCAAACGTTCATTTTCGTAGTCCAATCATTCCAATTTTTCTTCTACAATAAAAGTCCACGCTTCATCCGCCGTCTCAAAGTAGTGGTGCCTCCCTTGATATGTGACCCACAGTCTTGCCGGTTGCAGCATTCCAAACTTTATCTTTTTTTTGTGAAGTACCGCTTTGGCCCGATTAAAGCTCGCCCTCCTTCTCGCCACCTCCGCACTCCAATCTTGATAGACGCGGATCACCGCGTTCTCCCATTTACTACACCGAGTTTTCTTCGCCCATCTAAGGACCATTTCTCTATCCTTAAAACGGAGAAATCTCACCACTATGGCTCTGGGAGCTTCTCCTGCTCTCGATCCTCGCACCATAACTCGGTATGCTCCCTCCACCTCCAACGGACCCGTCGGGGCCTCCACTCCCATTAACGAGTGCAGCATCGTGCTCACATATGCCCCGACGTCCGCCCCCTCCACACCTTCAGGAAGGCCAAGAATCCTCAAGTTGTTCCTCCTTGCGTTATTTTCCAGTGCCTCCAACCTCTCCACAGATCGTTTCTGGTGTGCCTCCTGTATCTCCGACTTCACCACCAGGCCCTGTATGTCGTTTTCATTCTCTGCTGCTTTCGCCTTCACGACCCGAAGCTCCTGCTCCTGGGTCTTTTGTTCCTCTTTCAGCCCTTCAATCGCCTGTAATATCGGGGCCAACAACTCTTTCTTCATTTCCTTTTTTATCTCCTCCAAGCAGCGTTTCAAAAACTCTTGTTGTTCAGGGCCCAATATGAAACTGCCACCTTCCGACGCCATCTTGGTTTCTGCTTGCCTTCCTTGCCGTTGTTCCAAAGGATCCGCTGCAATCCGGCCACTTTCCTCTCCTTTTTCCATCCGTGTCCAGGGGGAACACCCTTCTGGTTTACCGCACGGTGTTTTCAGCCGTTAAAATTGCCGTTGGGGCTCCTATCAAGAGCCCAAAAGTCCGTTTCACAGGGAGCTGCCGAAACGTGCGACTCAGCTGGTCATCGCCGCACCCGGAAGTCCCATAATAAACTTTTATATTAGAAATACCAAATCCCTATATTTTCCTGCAGTCTCTCCCAAAGTGAATCATTCTTTCCGCACAGTCTTAAATAATGCAGATTATTGGTGTTTTAGTCCAGTGTCTGAGTCACTGTGGGGGGGGGGGGGGGGCTGGTCTGGGGTCAGAGTACCCTGAACTGAAAATAATTCTGAGTGAGAAAGTGCAAGAATTCTCTGTTCATTGTCCTGATTGGACAGTTACCGTTGTTGCTCACGGATTAAATCCTTATCTCTGTAACCGAACGCTCACCTGCTGATGGCATGACCGGCATGTTGAATATTTCAGTTCCTGGCTGTCCAACATCTGGAAGAAAGGAAGATTATGATTTAATAAATATCAGACTCAAAATCCAAAATGTTCACATTACCTGTGAAATAAATCAAAGGGAAACAGACACGATGGGCGGGATTCTCCGATCGCCGTAATCACGTTCGGCGATTGGTTGGAGAATCAAACTTCCCGACCAAATCGGGGGCAGCGCCGCTTTCGCGATGTTCTACCCCTCCAAAGTGGCGTACTTGGAGAAGTTCCCGATAGCGTCGATCTCTCATGGTCTCATCCGTCGGGAACTCGGCGTGGCGGCTGACGACTCAGTCCAGCGCCGTCACAGTCGGGGGAGAGCTTTATTAGGGGCAGGGGGCACTGTTGGGGGGGGTGGTTCGGGGCATGCGAGTCGGTCAAAGGAGAGGCACTAATTCACAGGCTGGGTCTGCGAGCAGCCGCCGCCATGCACCACAGTGCAGCCGCCGCCATGTAGCACAGTGCAGCCACCGCCATGTAGCACAGTGCAGCCACCGCCATGCACCACAGTGCAGCCACCGCCATGTAGCACAGTGCAGCCACCGCCATGTAGCACAGTGCAGCCACCGCCATGTAGCACAGTGCAGCCACCGCCATGTAGCACAGCGCAGCCACCGCCATGTAGCACAGTGCAGCCACCGCCATGTAGCACAGTGCAGCCACCGCCATGCACCACAGTGCAGCCACCGCCATGTAGCACAGTGCAGCCACCGCCATGTAGCACAGTGCAGCCACCGCCATGTAGCACAGTGCAGCCACCGCCATGTAGCACAGCGCAGCCACCGCCATGTAGCACAGTGCAGCCACCGCCATGTAGCACAGTGCAGCCACGGCCATGTAGCACAGTGCAGCCGCCACCATGTAGCACAGTGCAGCCACCGCCATGTAGCACAGTGCAGCCACCGCCATGCACCACAGTGCAGCCACCACCATGTAGCACAGTGCAGCCGCCACCATGTAGCACAGTGCAGCCACCGCCATGTAGCACAGTGCAGCCACCGCCATGCACCACAGTGCAGCCGCCACCATGTAGCACAGTGCAGCCGCCACCATGTAGCACAGTGCAGCCACCGCCATGTAGCACAGTGCAGCCACCGCCATGCACCACAGTGCAGCCGCCACCATGTAGCACAGTGCAGCCGCCACCATGTAGCACAGTGCAGCCACCGCCATGTAGCACAGCGCAGCCACCGCCATGTAGCACAGTGCAGCCACCGCCATGTAGCACAGTGCAGCCGCCGCCATGTAGCACAGTGCAGCCACCGCCATGTAGCACAGTGCAGCCACCGCCATGTATCACAGTGCAGCCACCGCCATGTAGCACAGTGCAGCCGCCGCCATGTAGCACAGTGCAGCCGCCGCCATGTAGCACAGTGCAGCCACCGCCATGTAGCACAGTGCAGCCACCGCCATGTAGCACAGTGCAGCCACCGCCATGTAGCACAGTGCAGCCGCCGCCATGTAGCACAGTGCAGCCGCCGCCATGTAGCACAGTGCAGCCACCGCCATGTAGCACAGTGCAGCCGCCACCATGTAGCACAGTGCAGCCACCGCCATGTAGCACAGTGCAGCCACCGCCATGTAGCACAGTGCAGCCACCGCCATGTAGCACAGTGCAGCCGCCACCATGTAGCACAGTGCAGCCACCGCCATGTAGCACAGTGCAGCCACCGCCATGCACCACAGTGCAGCCACCGCCATGCACCACAGTGCAGCCACCGCCATGTAGCACAGTGCAGCCACCGCCATGTAGCACAGCGCAGCCACCGCCATGCACCACAGTGCAGCCACCGCCATGCACCACAGTGCAGCCACCGCCATGCACCACAGTGCAGCCACCGCCATGCACCACAGCGCAGCCACCGCCATGTAGCACAGTGCAGCCACCGCCATGTAGCACAGTGCAGCCACCGCCATGTAGCACAGTGCAGCCACCGCCATGTAGCACAGTGCAGCCGCCGCCATGTAGCACAGTGCAGCCGCCGCCATGTAGCACAGTGCAGCCACCGCCATGTAGCACAGTGCAGCCACCGCCATGTAGCACAGTGCAGCCACCGCCATGCACCACAGTGCAGCCACCACCATGTAGCACAGTGCAGCCACCGCCATGCACCACAGCGCAGCCACCGCCATGTAGCACAGTGCAGCCACCGCCATGCACCACAGTGCAGCCACCACCATGTAGCACAGTGCAGCCACCGCCATGCACCACAGCGCAGCCACCGCCATGTAGCACAGTGCAGCCACCGCCATGCACCACAGCGCAGCCACCGCCATGTAGCACAGTGCAGCCACCGCCATGTAGCACAGTGCAGCCGCCGCCATGTAGCACAGTGCAGCCGCCGCCATGTAGCACAGTGCAGCCGCCGCCATGCACCACAGTGCAGCCACCGCCATGCACCACAGCGCAGCCATCGCCATGTAGCACAGTGCAGCCACCGCCATGTAGCACAGTGCAGCCACCGCCATGTAGCACAGTGCAGCCACCGCCATGTAGCACAGTGCAGCCGCCACCATGTAGCACAGTGCAGCCACCGCCATGTAGCACAGTGCAGCCACCGCCATGCACCACAGCGCAGCCACCGCCATGTAGCACAGTGCAGCCACCGCCATGTAGCACAGTGCAGCCGCCACCATGTAGCACAGTGCAGCCACCGCCATGCACCACAGCGCAGCCACCGCCATGTAGCACAGTGCAGCCACCGCCATGTAGCACAGTGCAGCCACCGCCATGTAGCACAGCGCAGCCACCGCCATGTAGCACAGCGCAGCCACCGCCATGTAGCACAGCGCAGCCACCGCCATGTAGCACAGCGCAGCCACCGCCATGTAGCACAGTGCAGCCACCGCCATGTAGCACAGTGCAGCCACCGCCATGCACCACAGTGCAGCCACCGCCATGTAGCACAGTGCAGCCACCGCCATGTAGCACAGCGCAGCCACCGCCATGTAGCACAGCGCAGCCACCGCCATGCACCACAGTGCAGCCACCGCCATGTAGCACAGTGCAGCCACCGCCATGTAGCACAGTGCAGCCGCCACCATGTAGCACAGCGCAGCCACCGCCATGTAGCACAGTGCAGCCACCGCCATGTAGCACAGTGCAGCCACCGCCATGTAGCACAGTGCAGCCACCGCCATGTAGCACAGTGCAGCCGCCGCCATGTAGCACAGTGCAGCCACCACCATGTAGCACAGTGCAGCCACCACCATGTAGCACAGCGCAGCCACCGCCATGTAGCACAGTGCAGCCACCGCCATGTAGCACAGTGCAGCCACCGCCATGCACCACAGTGCAGCCACCGCCATGTAGCACAGTGCAGCCACCGCCATGTAGCACAGTGCAGCCACCGCCATGTAGCACAGTGCAGCCACCGCCATGTAGCACAGTGCAGCCACCGCCATGTAGCACAGCGCAGCCGCCACCATGTAGCACAGTGCAGCCACCGCCATGTAGCACAGTGCAGCCACCGCCATGTAGCACAGTGCAGCCACCGCCATGTAGCACAGCGCAGCCGCCACCATGTAGCACAGCGCAGCCGCCACCATGTAGCACAGTGCAGCCACCGCCATGTAGCACAGCGCAGCCGCCACCATGTAGCACAGTGCAGCCACCGCCATGTAGCACAGTGCAGCCGCCACCATGTAGCACAGTGCAGCCACCGCCATGTAGCACAGTGCAGCCACCGCCATGTAGCACAGTGCAGCCACCACCATGCACCACAGTGCAGCCACCGCCATGTAGCACAGTGCAGCCGCCGCCATGTAGCACAGTGCAGCCACCGCCATGCACCACAGTGCAGCCACCGCCATGTAGCACAGTGCAGCCACCGCCATGCACCACAGTGCAGCCGCCACCATGTAGCACAGTGCAGCCGCCACCATGTAGCACAGTGCAGCCACCGCCATGTAGCACAGTGCAGCCACCACCATGCACCACAGTGCAGCCACCGCCATGTAGCACAGTGCAGCCACCGCCATGTAGCACAGTGCAGCCACCGCCATGTAGCACAGTGCAGCCACGGCCATGTAGCACAGTGCAGCCACCGCCATGTAGCACAGTGCAGCCGCCACCATGTAGCACAGTGCAGCCACCGCCATGTAGCACAGTGCAGCCACCACCATGCACCACAGTGCAGCCACCGCCATGTAGCACAGTGCAGCCGCCACCATGTAGCACAGTGCAGCCACCGCCATGTAGCACAGTGCAGCCACCGCCATGTAGCACAGTGCAGCCGCCACCATGTAGCACAGCGCAGCCACCGCCATGTAGCACAGTGCAGCCGCCGCCATGTAGCACAGTGCAGCCACCGCCATGTAGCACAGTGCAGCCACCGCCATGTAGCACAGTGCAGCCACCGCCATGCACCACAGTGCAGCCACCGCCATGCACCACAGTGCAGCCGCCACCATGTAGCACAGTGCAGCCACCGCCATGTAGCACAGTGCAGCCACCGCCATGTAGCACAGTGCAGCCACCACCATGCACCACAGTGCAGCCACCGCCATGTAGCACAGTGCAGCCACCGCCATGTAGCACAGTGCAGCCACCGCCATGCACCACAGTGCAGCCACCGCCATGTAGCACAGTGCAGCCGCCACCATGTAGCACAGTGCAGCCACCGCCATGTAGCACAGTGCAGCCACCGCCATGTAGCACAGTGCAGCCGCCACCATGTAGCACAGCGCAGCCACCGCCATGTAGCACAGTGCAGCCGCCGCCATGTAGCACAGTGCAGCCGCCGCCATGTAGCACAGTGCAGCCACCGCCATGTAGCACAGTGCAGCCACCGCCATGTAGCACAGTGCAGCCGCCGCCATGTAGCACAGTGCAGCCACCGCCATGTAGCACAGTGCAGCCGCCGCCATGTAGCACAGTGCAGCCGCCGCCATGTAGCACAGTGCAGCCACCGCCATGTAGCACAGTGCAGCCACCGCCATGTAGCACAGTGCAGCCGCCGCCATGTAGCACAGTGCAGCCACCGCCATGTAGCACAGTGCAGCCACCGCCATGTAGCACAGTGCAGCCACCGCCATGTAGCACAGTGCAGCCGCCGCCATGTAGCACAGTGCAGCCGCCGCCATGTAGCACAGTGCAGCCACCGCCATGTAGCACAGTGCAGCCGCCGCCATGTAGCACAGTGCAGCCGCCGCCATGTAGCACAGTGCAGCCGCCGCCATGTAGCACAGCGCAGCCGCCGCCATGTAGCACAGTGCAGCCGCCGCCATGTAGCACAGTGCAGCCACCGCCATGTAGCACAGTGCAGCCGCCGCCATGTAGCACAGTGCAGCCACCGCCATGTAGCACAGTGCAGCCGCCGCCATGTAGCACAGTGCAGCCGCCGCCATGTAGCACAGCGCAGCCGCCGCCATGTAGCACAGTGCAGCCGCCGCCATGTAGCACAGTGCAGCCGCCGCCATGTAGCACAGTGCAGCCGCCGCCATGTAGCACAGTGCAGCCACCGCCATGTAGCACAGTGCAGCCACCGCCATGTAGCACAGTGCAGCCGCCGCCATGTAGCACAGTGCAGCCGCCGCCATGTAGCACAGTGCAGCCACCGCCATGTAGCACAGTGCAGCCACCGCCATGTAGCACAGTGCAGCCACCGCCATGTAGCACAGTGCAGCCACCGCCATGTAGCACAGTGCAGCCGCCGCCATGTAGCACAGTGCAGCCGCCGCCATGTAGCACAGTGCAGCCACCGCCATGTAGCACAGTGCAGCCGCCGCCATGTAGCACAGTGCAGCCGCCGCCATGTAGCACAGTGCAGCCGCCGCCATGTAGCACAGCGCAGCCGCCGCCATGTAGCACAGTGCAGCCGCCGCCATGTAGCACAGTGCAGCCACCGCCATGTAGCACAGTGCAGCCACCGCCATGTAGCACAGCGCAGCCACCGCCATGCACCACAGTGCAGCCACCGCCATGCACCACAGTGCAGCCGCCGCCATGTAGCACAGTGCAGCCACCGCCATGTAGCACAGTGCAGCCACCGCCATGTAGCACAGTGCAGCCACCGCCATGTAGCACAGTGCAGCCACCGCCATGTAGCACAGTGCAGCCACCGCCATGTAGCACAGTGCAGCCACCGCCATGTAGCACAGTGCAGCCACCGCCATGTAGCACAGTGCAGCCACCACCATGCACCACAGTGCAGCCACCGCCATGCACCACAGTGCAGCCACCGCCATGTAGCACAGTGCAGCCACCGCCATGTAGCACAGCGCAGCCGCCGCCATGTAGCACAGTGCAGCCACCGCCATGTAGCACAGTGCAGCCACTGCCATGTAGCACAGTGCAGCCACCGCCATGTAGCACAGTGCAGCCACCGCCATGTAGCACAGCGCAGCCACCGCCATGCACCACAGTGCAGCCGCCGCCATGTAGCACAGTGCAGCCGCCACCATGTAGCACAGCGCAGCCACCGCCATGTAGCACAGTGCAGCCACCGCCATGTAGCACAGTGCAGCCACCGCCATGTAGCACAGTGCAGCCGCCGCCATGTAGCACAGTGCAGCCACCGCCATGCACCACAGTGCAGCCGCCGCCATGTAGCACAGTGCAGCCACCGCCATGCACCACAGCGCAGCCACCGCCATGTAGCACAGTGCAGCCACCGCCATGTAGCACAGTGCAGCCACCGCCATGTAGCACAGTGCAGCCACCGCCATGCACGACAGCGCAGCCGCCGCCATGCACCACAGTGCAGCCACCGCCATGCACCACAGTGCAGCCACCGCCATGTAGCACAGTGCAGCCACCGCCATGTAGCACAGCGCAGCCGCCGCCATGTAGCACAGTGCAGCCACCGCCATGTAGCACAGTGCAGCCACTGCCATGTAGCACAGTGCAGCCACCGCCATGTAGCACAGTGCAGCCACCGCCATGTAGCACAGCGCAGCCACCGCCATGCACCACAGTGCAGCCGCCGCCATGTAGCACAGTGCAGCCGCCACCATGTAGCACAGCGCAGCCACCGCCATGTAGCACAGTGCAGCCACCGCCATGTAGCACAGTGCAGCCACCGCCATGTAGCACAGTGCAGCCGCCGCCATGTAGCACAGTGCAGCCACCGCCATGCACCACAGTGCAGCCGCCGCCATGTAGCACAGTGCAGCCACCGCCATGCACCACAGCGCAGCCACCGCCATGTAGCACAGTGCAGCCACCGCCATGTAGCACAGTGCAGCCACCGCCATGTAGCACAGTGCAGCCACCGCCATGCACGACAGCGCAGCCGCCGCCATGCACCACAGTGCAGCCACCGCCATGCACCACAGTGCAGCCACCGCCATGTAGCACAGTGCAGCCACCGCCATGTAGCACAGTGCAGCCGCTGCCATGTAGCACAGTGCAGCCACCACCATGTAGCACAGTGCAGCCACCGCCATGTAGCACAGCGCAGCCGCCGCCATGTAGCACAGTGCAGCCACCGCCATGTATCACAGTGCAGCCACCGCCATGTAGCACAGTGCAGCCACCGCCATGCACCACAGTGCAGCCACCACCATGTAGCACAGCGCAGCCGCCGCCATGTAGCACAGTGCAGCCACCGCCATGTAGCACAGTGCAGCCACCGCCATGTAGCACAGTGCAGCCACCGCCATGTAGCACAGCGCAGCCGCCGCCATGTAGCACAGTGCAGCCACCGCCATGTATCACAGTGCAGCCACCGCCATGTAGCACAGTGCAGCCACCGCCATGCACCACAGTGCAGCCACCACCATGTAGCACAGCGCAGCCGCCGCCATGTAGCACAGTGCAGCCACCGCCATGTAGCACAGTGCAGCCACCGCCATGTAGCACAGTGCAGCCACCGCCATGTAGCACAGTGCAGCCACCGCCATGCACCACAGTGCAGCCACCACCATGTAGCACAGCGCAGCCGCCGCCATGTAGCACAGTGCAGCCACCGCCATGTATCACAGCGCAGCCGCCGCCATGTAGCACAGTGCAGCCACCGCCATGTATCACAGTGCAGCCACCGCCATGTATCACAGTGCAGCCACCGCCATGTAGCACAGTGCAGCCACCACCATGTAGCACAGTGCAGCCACCGCCATGCACCACAGTGCAGCCGCCGCCATGTAGCACAGTGCAGCCACCGCCATGCACCACAGTGCAGCCACCGCCATGCACCACAGTGCAGCCACCGCCATGTAGCACAGTGCAGCCACCGCCATGTAGCACAGTGCAGCCGCTGCCATGTAGCACAGTGCAGCCACCACCATGTAGCACAGTGCAGCCACCGCCATGTAGCACAGCGCAGCCGCCGCCATGTAGCACAGTGCAGCCACCGCCATGTATCACAGTGCAGCCACCGCCATGTAGCACAGTGCAGCCACCGCCATGCACCACAGTGCAGCCACCACCATGTAGCACAGCGCAGCCGCCGCCATGTAGCACAGTGCAGCCACCGCCATGTAGCACAGTGCAGCCACCGCCATGTAGCACAGTGCAGCCACCGCCATGTAGCACAGCGCAGCCGCCGCCATGTAGCACAGTGCAGCCACCGCCATGTATCACAGTGCAGCCACCGCCATGTAGCACAGTGCAGCCACCGCCATGCACCACAGTGCAGCCACCACCATGTAGCACAGCGCAGCCGCCGCCATGTAGCACAGTGCAGCCACCGCCATGTAGCACAGTGCAGCCACCGCCATGTAGCACAGTGCAGCCACCGCCATGTAGCACAGCGCAGCCGCCGCCATGTAGCACAGTGCAGCCACCACCATGTAGCACAGCGCAGCCGCCGCCATGTAGCACAGTGCAGCCACCGCCATGTATCACAGCGCAGCCGCCGCCATGTAGCACAGTGCAGCCACCGCCATGTATCACAGTGCAGCCACCGCCATGTATCACAGTGCAGCCACCGCCATGTAGCACAGTGCAGCCACCACCATGTAGCACAGTGCAGCCACCGCCATGCACCACAGTGCAGCCGCCGCCATGTAGCACAGTGCAGCCACCGCCATGCACCACAGTGCAGCCACCACCATGCACCACAGTGCAGCCACCGCCATGTAGCACAGTGCAGCCACCGCCATGTAGCACAGCGCAGCCGCCGCCATGTAGCACAGTGCAGCCACCGCCATGCACCACAGTGCAGCCACCGCCATGCACCACAGTGCAGCCACCGCCATGTAGCACAGCGCAGCCACCGCCATGTAGCACAGCGCAGCCACCGCCATGTAGCACAGCGCAGCCACCGCCATGTAGCACAGCGCAGCCACCACCATGTAGCACAGCGCAGCCACCGCCATGCACCACAGTGCAGCCGCCGCCATGTAGCACAGTGCAGCCACCGCCATGCACCACAGTGCAGCCACCACCATGCACCACAGTGCAGCCACCGCCATGCACCACAGCGCAGCCACCGCCATGCACCACAGTGCAGCCGCTGCCATGTAGCACAGTGCAGCCACCGCCATGCACCACAGTGCAGCCGCCGCCATGTAGCACAGCGCAGCCACCGCCATGCACCACAGTGCAGCCGCCGCCATGTAGCACAGTGCAGCCACCGCCATGCACCACAGTGCAGCCACCGCCATGTAGCACAGTGCAGCCGCCGCCATGTAGCACAGTGCAGCCACCGCCATGTAGCACAGCGCAGCCACCGCCATGTAGCACAGCGCAGCCACCGCCATGCACCACAGTGCAGCCGCCACCATGTAGCACAGTGCAGCCACCGCCATGTAGCACAGTGCAGCCACCGCCATGTAGCACAGCGCAGCCACCGCCATGTAGCACAGTGCAGCCACCGCCATGTAGCACAGTGCAGCCACCGCCATGTAGCACAGTGCAGCCACCGCCATGTAGCACAGTGCAGCCACCGCCATGTAGCACAGCGCAGCCGCCACCATGTAGCACAGTGCAGCCACCGCCATGTAGCACAGCGCAGCCGCCACCATGTAGCACAGTGCAGCCACCGCCATGTAGCACAGTGCAGCCACCGCCATGTAGCACAGTGCAGCCACCGCCATGTAGCACAGCGCAGCCACCGCCATGTAGCACAGTGCAGCCACCGCCATGTAGCACAGTGCAGCCACCGCCATGCACCACAGTGCAGCCGCCGCCATGTAGCACAGTGCAGCCACCACCATGTAGCACAGCGCAGCCACCGCCATGCACCACAGTGCAGCCGCCGCCATGTAGCACAGTGCAGCCACCGCCATGCACCACAGTGCAGCCGCCGCCATGTAGCACAGTGCAGCCACCGCCATGTAGCACAGTGCAGCCACCGCCATGCACCACAGTGCAGCCACCGCCATGCACCACAGTGCAGCCACCGCCATGCACCACAGTGCAGCCGCCGCCATGTAGCACAGTGCAGCCACCGCCATGCACCACAGCGCAGCCGCCACCATGTAGCACAGTGCAGCCACCGCCATGCACCACAGTGCAGCCACCGCCATGCACCACAGTGCAGCCACCGCCATGCACCACAGTGCAGCCACCGCCATGTAGCACAGTGCAGCCACCGCCATGTAGCACAGTGCAGCCGCCGCCATGTAGCACAGTGCAGCCGCCACCATGTAGCACAGCGCAGCCGCCGCCATGTAGCACAGCGCAGCCACCGCCATGTAGCACAGTGCAGCCACCGCCATGTAGCACAGTGCAGCCGCCGCCATGTAGCACAGTGCAGCCACCGCCATGTAGCACAGTGCAGCCACCGCCATGCACCACAGTGCAGCCACCGCCATGTAGCACAGTGCAGCCACCGCCATGCACCACAGTGCAGCCACCGCCATGTAGCACAGTGCAGCCACCGCCATGCACCACAGTGCAGCCACCGCCATGCACCACAGCGCAGCCACCGCCATGCACCACAGCGCAGCCACCGCCATGTAGCACAGTGCAGCCACCGCCATGTAGCACAGTGCAGCCACCGCCATGTAGCACAGTGCAGCCACCGCCATGTAGCACAGCGCAGCCGCCGCCATGTAGCACAGTGCAGCCACCGCCATGTAGCACAGTGCAGCCACCGCCATGTAGCACAGTGCAGCCACCGCCATGTAGCACAGTGCAGCCACCGCCATGTAGCACAGTGCAGCCGCCGCCATGTAGCACAGCGCAGCCGCCGCCATGTAGCACAGTGCAGCCACCGCCATGTAGCACAGTGCAGCCACCACCATGTAGCACAGTGCAGCCACCGCCATGTAGCACAGTGCAGCCGCCACCATGTAGCACAGTGCAGCCGCCGCCATGTAGCACAGCGCAGCCGCCGCCATGTAGCACAGCGCAGCCACCGCCATGTAGCACAGTGCAGCCACCGCCATGTAGCACAGGGCAGCCACCGCCATGTAGCACAGCGCAGCCACCGCCATGTAGCACAGCGCAGCCGCCGCCATGTAGCACAGTGCAGCCACCGCCATGTAGCACAGTGCAGCCACCGCCATGTAGCACAGTGCAGCCACCGCCATGTAGCACAGTGAAGCCGCCGCCATGTAGCACAGTGCAGCCACCGCCATGTAGCACAGTGCAGCCACCGCCATGCACCACAGTGCAGCCGCCGCCATGTAGCACAGTGCAGCCACCGCCATGCACCACAGTGCAGCCGCCGCCATGTAGCACAGTGCAGCCACCGCCATGTAGCACAGTGCAGCCACCGCCATGCACCACAGTGCAGCCACCGCCATGCACCACAGTGCAGCCACCGCCATGCACCACAGTGCAGCCGCCGCCATGTAGCACAGTGCAGCCACCGCCATGCACCACAGCGCAGCCGCCACCATGTAGCACAGTGCAGCCACCGCCATGCACCACAGTGCAGCCACCGCCATGCACCACAGTGCAGCCACCGCCATGCACCACAGTGCAGCCACCGCCATGTAGCACAGTGCAGCCACCGCCATGTAGCACAGTGCAGCCGCCACCATGTAGCACAGCGCAGCCGCCGCCATGTAGCACAGTGCAGCCGCCACCATGTAGCACAGTGCAGCCGCCACCATGTAGCACAGCGCAGCCGCCGCCATGTAGCACAGTGCAGCCGCCACCATGTAGCACAGCGCAGCCACCGCCATGTAGCACAGTGCAGCCGCCGCCATGTAGCACAGTGCAGCCGCCACCATGTAGCACAGCGCAGCCGCCGCCATGTAGCACAGCGCAGCCACCGCCATGTAGCACAGTGCAGCCACCGCCATGTAGCACAGTGCAGCCGCCGCCATGTAGCACAGTGCAGCCACCGCCATGCACCACAGTGCAGCCACCGCCATGCACCACAGCGCAGCCACCGCCATGTAGCACAGTGCAGCCACCGCCATGTAGCACAGTGCAGCCACCGCCATGTAGCACAGTGCAGCCACCGCCATGCACCACAGCGCAGCCACCGCCATGTAGCACAGTGCAGCCACCGCCATGTAGCACAGTGCAGCCACCGCCATGTAGCACAGTGCAGCCACCGCCATGCACCACAGTGCAGCCACCGCCATGTAGCACAGTGCAGCCACCGCCATGTAGCACAGTGCAGCCACCGCCATGTAGCACAGTGCAGCCACCGCCATGCACCACAGCGCAGCCACCGCCATGTAGCACAGTGCAGCCACCGCCATGTAGCACAGTGCAGCCACCGCCATGTAGCACAGTGCAGCCACCGCCATGTAGCACAGTGCAGCCGCCGCCATGTAGCACAGTGCAGCCACCGCCATGCACCACAGTGCAGCCACCGCCATGCACCACAGCGCAGCCACCGCCATGTAGCACAGTGCAGCCACCGCCATGTAGCACAGCGCAGCCACCGCCATGTAGCACAGTGCAGCCGCCGCCATGTAGCACAGTGCAGCCGCCACCATGTAGCACAGCGCAGCCGCCGCCATGTAGCACAGCGCAGCCACCGCCATGTAGCACAGTGCAGCCACCGCCATGTAGCACAGTGCAGCCACCGCCATGTAGCACAGTGCAGCCGCCGCCATGTAGCACAGTGCAGCCACCGCCATGCACCACAGCGCAGCCACCGCCATGTAGCACAGTGCAGCCACCGCCATGTAGCACAGTGCAGCCGCCGCCATGTAGCACAGTGCAGCCACCGCCATGCACCACAGTGCAGCCACCGCCATGCACCACAGCGCAGCCACCGCCATGTAGCACAGTGCAGCCACCGCCATGTAGCACAGTGCAGCCACCGCCATGTAGCACAGTGCAGCCACCGCCATGCACCACAGTGCAGCCACCGCCATGCACCACAGCGCAGCCACCGCCATGCACCACAGCGCAGCCACCGCCATGTAGCACAGTGCAGCCACCGCCATGCACCACAGTGCAGCCACCGCCATGTAGCACAGTGCAGCCACCGCCATGTAGCACAGTGCAGCCACCGCCATGTAGCACAGTGCAGCCACCGCCATGTAGCACAGCGCAGCCGCCGCCATGTAGCACAGTGCAGCCACCGCCATGTAGCACAGTGCAGCCACCGCCATGTAGCACAGTGCAGCCACCGCCATGTAGCACAGTGCAGCCACCGCCATGTAGCACAGTGCAGCCGCCGCCATGTAGCACAGCGCAGCCGCCGCCATGTAGCACAGTGCAGCCACCGCCATGTAGCACAGTGCAGCCACCGCCATGTAGCACAGCGCAGCCACCGCCATGTAGCACAGCGCAGCCACCGCCATGTAGCACAGTGCAGCCACCGCCATGTAGCACAGTGCAGCCACCGCCATGTAGCACAGTGCAGCCACCGCCATGTAGCACAGTGCAGCCACCACCATGTAGCACAGTGCAGCCACCGCCATGTAGCACAGTGCAGCCACCGCCATGTAGCACAGTGCAGCCACCGCCATGTAGCACAGTGCAGCCACCGCCATGTAGCACAGTGCAGCCACCGCCATGTAGCACAGTGCAGCCGCCACCATGTAGCACAGTGCAGCCACCGCCATGTAGCACAGTGCAGCCACCGCCATGTAGCACAGTGCAGCCGCCACCATGTAGCACAGTGCAGCCGCCACCATGTAGCACAGTGCAGCCACCGCCATGTAGCACAGTGCAGCCACGGCCATGTAGCACAGTGCAGCCACCGCCATGTAGCACAGTGCAGCCGCCACCATGTAGCACAGTGCAGCCACCGCCATGTAGCACAGTGCAGCCACCGCCATGTAGCACAGTGCAGCCGCCACCATGTAGCACAGTGCAGCCACCGCCATGTAGCACAGTGCAGCCGCCACCATGTAGCACAGTGCAGCCACCGCCATGTAGCACAGTGCAGCCACCGCCATGCACCACAGTGCAGCCACCGCCATGTAGCACAGTGCAGCCACCGCCATGTAGCACAGTGCAGCCACCGCCATGTAGCACAGCGCAGCCACCGCCATGCACCACAGTGCAGCCACCGCCATGTAGCACAGTGCAGCCACCGCCATGCACCACAGTGCAGCCACCGCCATGTAGCACAGCGCAGCCGCCACCATGCACCACAGTGCAGCCGCCACCATGAATCTCCTCTGCACACCCTCCAGTGCCAGTACGTCCTTTCTCAAGTAAGGAGACCAAAACTGAACACAATACTCCAGGTGTGGCCTCACTAACACCTTATACAATTGCAGCAGAACCTCCCCAGTCTTAAACTCCATCCCTCTAGCAATGAAGGACAAAATTCCATTTGCCTTCTTAATCACCTGTTGCACCTGTAAACCAACTTTCTGCGACTCATGCACTAGCACACCCAGGTCCCTCTGCACAGCAGCATGTTTTAATATTTTATCATTTAAATAATAATCCCTTTTGCTGTTATTCCTACCAAAATGGATAACCTCACATTTGTCAACATTGTATTCCATCTGCCAGAGCCTAGCCCATTCACTTAGCCTATCCAAATCACTCTGATGACTTCCAGTATCCTCTGCACTTTTTGGTTTACCACTCATCTTAGTGTCGTCTGCAAACTTGGACACATTGCCCTTGGTCCCCAACTCCAAATCATCTATGTAAATTGTGAACAATTGTGGGCCCAACACTGATCCCTGAGGGACACCACTAGCTACTGATTGCCAACCAGAGAAACACTCATTAATCCCCACTCTTTGCTTTCTATTAATTAACCAATCCTCGATCCATGCTACTACTTTCCCCTTAATGCCATGCATCTTTATCTTATGCAGCAACCTTTTGTGTGGCACCTTGTCAAAGGCTTTCTGGAAATCCAGATATACCACATCCATTGGCTCCCCGTTATCTACCGCACTGGTAATGTCCTCAAAAAATTCGACTAAATTAGTTAGGCACGACCTGTCCTTTGTGAACCCATGCTGCGTCTGTCCAATGGGACAATTTCCATCCAGATGCCTCGTGTGTTCACGGGGAGAGGGTGTGTTCACGGGGCGAGGGTGTGATCACGGGGAGAGGGTGTGTTCATGGGGAGAGGGTGTGTTCACGGGGAGAGGGTGTGTTCATGGGGAGCGAGTGTGTTCATGGGGAGAGGGTGTGAGCAAGTGGAGTGAGTGTGTTCACGGGGAGAGGGTGTGATCACGGGGAGCGAGTGTGATCACGGGGAGAGGGTGTGTTCATGGGGAGCGAGTGTGTTCATGGGGAGCGAGTGTGTTCACGGGGAGAGGGTGTGTTCACGGGGAGAGGGTGTGTTCATGGGGAGCGAGTGTGTTCATGGGGAGCGAGTGTGTTCATGGGGAGAGGGTGTGTTCACGGGGAGAGTGTGTGTTCACGGGGAGAGGGTGTGTTCATGGGGAGCGAGTGTGTTCATGGGGAGCGAGTGTGTTCATGGGGAGAGGGTGTGTTCACGGGGAGAGTGTGTGTTCACGGGGAGAGGGTGTGAGCAAGTGGAGTGAGTGTGTTCACGGGGTGAGGGTGTGATCACGGGGAGCGAGTGTGATCACGGGGAGAGGGTGTGTTCATGGGGAGCGAGTGTGTTCATGGGGAGTGAGTGTGTTCATGGGGAGCGAGTGTGTTCATGGGGAGAGGGTGTGTTCATGGGGAGAGGGTGTGTTCATGGGGAGTGAGTGTGTTCACGGGGAGAGGGTGTGTTCATGGGGAGTGAGTGTGTTCATGGGGAGCGAGTGTGTTCACGGGGAGAGGGTGTGTTCATGGGGAGCGAGTGTGTTCATGGGGAGAGGGTGTGTTCACGGGGAGAGTGTGTGTTCACAGGGAGAGGGTGTGTTAGAACAAAGAACAAAGAACAAAGAACAAAGAACAAAGAAATGTACAGCACAGGAACAGGCCCTTCGGCCCTCCAAGCCCGAGTCGACCATGCTGCCCGACTAAACTACAATCTTCTACACTTCTTGGGGAGAAGAAACGGATGGTCGTGGATTATAGCCAGACCATAAACCGATTCATGCAGCTTGATGTGTACCCCCTTCCTCGCATCGCGGAAATGGTAAATCGGATCGCCCAATACCGAGTATTTTCCACAGTCGACCTCAAATCTGCCTACCACCAGCTCCCCATCCGACCAAAAGACCGCCTCTATACTGCCTTCGAAGCAGCCGGCCGGCTCTTCCACTTCCTCAGGGTCCCCTTTGGTGTCACAAATGGGGTCTCCGTCTTTCAAAGGGCGATGGATCAAATGGTGGACCAGTACGGTTTGCGGGCTACATACCCGTACTTGGACAATGTCACCATCTGCAGCCATGATCAGCAGGACCATGACGCTAACCTCGAAAAGTTCCTCCAGACCGCCCGAGCCCTTAACCTGACCTATAATGAGGAAAAATGCGTTTTCCACACAACCCGGCTGGCCATCCTCGGCTATGTCACGCAAAACGGGGTCCTAGGTCCCGACCCCGACCGCATGCGCCCCCTTAAGGAACTCCCTCTCCCCCGCAGCCTCAAGGCCCTCAAACGGTGCTTGGGGCTTTTCTCCTATTACGCCCAGTGGGTCCCCAAGTATGCGGACAAAGCCCGCCCACTCCTAAAGACCACCACTTTTCCCCTCTCGGCCGAGGCTCAATTGGCCTTCAAACGCATCAAGGCCGATATCATCAAGGCCGCCATGCACGCGGTGGACGAAACTATCCCCTTCCAGCTAGAGAGCGATGCATCAGACATCTCCCTGGCTGCTACCCTCAATCAAGGAGGCAGACCAGTAGCATTCTTCTCCTGGACCCTCACCGCCTCCGAGATTTGACACTCTGCAGTCGAAAAGGAGGCACAAGCCATTGTGGAGGCTGTGCGGTGCTGGAGACACTACCTAGCCGGTAGGAGGTTCACTCTCGTCACCGACCAACGGTCGGTCGCCTATATGTTCGATAACACGCAACGGGGCAAAGTAAAAAACGATAACATTTTGAGGTGGAGGATCGAACTCTCCACCTACACGTACGATATCAAGTATCGTCCAGGGGAGCTCAACGAGCCCCCAGATGCCCTGTCCCGCGGCACATGCGCCAACGCGCAGGAGGACCGCCTGCAAGCCATCCACAATGACCTCTGCCACCCGGGGGTTACCCGGCTCGTCCATTTCATCAAGTCCCGCAACCTACCTTACTCAACCAAGGAGGCCCAGGCCATGGTCAGGGCCTGCCAGGTCTGTGCGGAGTGCAAACCGCACTTCTATCGGCCAGACAAGGTTCGGCTCGTGAAGGCCTCGGGCCCCTTTGAGCGACTGAGCGTGGACTTCAAGGGGCCCCTCCCGTCCACCAATCGTAATGCGTATTTCCTCACCGTTATCGATGAGTTCTCCCGCTTCCCATTCGCCATTCCCTGCCCCGACATGACCTCAGCCACGGTGATTAAGGCACTGCACAGCATCTTCACCCTGTTCGGTTTCCCTGCTTATATCCACAGCGACCGGGGTACATCGTTCATGAGCGATGAACTGCGTCAGTATCTGCTCAGCAAAGGCATCGCCCCGAGCAGAACGACTAGTTATAACCCATGGGGAAACGGGCAGGTGGAGAGGGAGAACGCGACCGTGTGGAAGGCTGTCCTTCTGGCCCTGCGGTCGAGAGGTCTCCCAACCACCCGCTGGCAGGAGGTCCTACCCGATGCCCTACACTCCATTAGGTCGCTCCTCTGCACGGCCACGAATGAGACCCCTCACAACCGATTGTTTGTCTTCCCCAGGAAGTCTACCTCCGGGGTCTCGCTTCCACCTTGGCTGACGGCTCTGGGACCTGTTCTTCTCCGGAGGCACACGAGGAGCCATAAAACGGACCCCGTGGTCGAAAAGGTCCGGCTGCTCCACGCCAACTCCAGTTACACCTACGTCGAGTACCCCAACGGCAGGCAAGATACGGTTTCCTTCCGGGATCTGGCAGCCGCTGGATTCCCCACGACAGACGCCCCTTCCCACGCCGCCCCCCTGCAGGACCCGGCGCCCCCTACAACACACCCCCTCCCATTGTCACAATCGTCCCTGGGAGGGCCAATGGTTCTGTTCCTCTATGCTGTCGGCCGCAGACATGTGTCAATTGCTAAATGTGGGATCTCTGGTGAGTCCATCAGTTATGTTTTGCTGGGTCTGGTTAATTTACCCATTACCCGCGAATCTGACTGCATTCCCACTCACCGTCGCTGACTGCTGTTAACTTCTGAATGATTTCCTGCTTTTTGGATTTGACCATGTGTGATGTGCTCTCCGTTAACTTGCTGAAGAAGGCGGGTGCCTGACTTCCGTTCCCTGGAGATTGCGATTCCCTCCTGTCAATACAGCACTCAATTACCATCCTCATTAAACATCAGGTCAGAATTCCCAGCAGGAGTGGTCACTCCGCCTCCAACCTACTCAACGCTCCCCATTCTCTTGTAGATCAACAATCTGTCTCAGTCAGCCGGGAATATATTTAATGGCCCAGTCTTGGTGGAAGAGAATATTCCAAAAACGATTCACCCTCTGACATCACGGACGGCAGCTTTCCAACATCCTGCCATTCACACCTCCTCTAGCCACCTTTGTTTCTGTCCTCAGATCACTTTGTCCTTTGACCCTTGACCACCTGATCGCTCCTGTCTTCACCCTATCACAGACCTTCCCTTTTGCCCTTTGACCACCCGTCTCGGGTTGAAATGTTCACTGCCTCTCCCTCCACAGACACTGTCCGGTCTACGAGGAGTCCCAGAGCTTTCTGCTTTTAATTCACATCTCCAGAATACTGCCGCTGTGACAAATTAACTGGCTAGTTTACTAATTTGTTATCTGGTTATTTAACTGGTTAGTTAACCCATTAGTTATCTGGTTAGTTAACTGGCTAGTTATCTGGTTATTTAACTGGTTAGTTAACTGGTTAGCTAACTGTTTAGTTATCTGGTTAGTTATGTGGTTATTTAGCTGGTTATTTAACTGGTTAGTTATGTGGTTATTTATCTTGTTAGTTATCTGGTTAGTTATCTGGTTATTTAACTGGTTAGTTATCTGGTTATTCAATTGGTTAGGGTTAACTGGCTATTTATTCCACTTTGTTTATTGGATCTTGCTCTGCATACAATGAGTTGCCATGTTTACCCAATGCACCAATAAAAACCCAGAATAAAAAGCTGCTCATCAGTTGTCCTCTAGTGTGTATTCTGATTGGCTGTCCCTAGTGTGTATTCTGATTGGCTGTCCCTAGTGTGTATTCTGATTGGCTGTCCCTAGTGTGTATTCTGATTGGCTGTCCCTAGTGTGTATTCTGATTGGCTGTCCCTAGTGTGTATTCTGATTGGCTGTCCCTAGTGTGTATTCTGATTGGCTGTCCCTAGTGTGTATTCTGATTGGCTGTCCCTAGTGTGTATTCTGATTGGCTGTCCCGAGTGCGTATTCTGATTGGCTGTTCCGAGTGCGTATTCTGATTGGCTGTTCCGAGTGCGTATTCTGATTGGCTGTCCCTAGTGTGTATTCTGATTGGCTGTCCCTAGTGTGTATTCTGATTGGCTGTCCCTAGTGTGTATTCTGATTGGCTGTCCCGAGTGCGTATTCTGATTGGCTGTTCCTATTGCGTATTCTGATTGGCTGTTCCGAGTGCGTATTCTGATTGGCTGTCCCTAGTGCTTATTCTGATTGGCTGTTCCTATTGCGTATTCTGATTGGCTGTTCCGAGTGCGTATTCTGATTGGCTGTCCCTAGTGCGTATTCTGATTGGCTGTCCCTAGTGCGTATTCTGATTGACTGTTCCTATTGCGTATTCTGATTGTTGGCTGTTCCGAGTGCATATTCTGATTGGCTGTTCCGAGTGTGTATTCTGATTGGCTCTTCCAATATGTAGCAAAGATGAAAAGTACAGCACAGGAACAGGCCCTTCGGCCCTCCAAGCTCGTGCCGACCATGCTGCCCGACTAAACTACAATCTTCTACACTTCCTGGGTCTGTATCCCTCTATTCCCATCCTATTCATATATTTGTCAAGGTGCCCCTTAAACGTCACTATCGTCCCTGCTTCCACCACCTCCTCCGGTAGTGAGTTCCAGGCACCCACTACCCTCTGTGTAAAAAACTTGCCTCGTACATCTACTCTAAACCTTGCCCCTCACACCTTAAACCTATGCTCCCTAGTAATTGACCCCTCTACCCCGGGGAAAAGCCTCTGACTATCCACTCTGTCCATGCCTCTCATTATTTTGTAAATAGTGCTCTAAATGTTTAATTGGTGCGGAGCAGTGTCGAGTTTCCCACCTGGTGTCTAGTCAGGCGGGAGTTTGGGGCAGTGGGGAACAAGGGGCGCGATTCTGCGACCCCCCACCGGGTCTGAGAATCGCCGGGGGCCAGCGTGAATCCCACCCCCGCCGTGTCCCGAATTCGCCGCTAACGGAGATTCGGCGGGGGCGGGAATCGTGCCGCGCCGGTCGCCGGAAATCCCCCGGCGATTCTCCGGCCCGCGATGGGCCGAAGTCCCGCCGCTGTCCGCCCACGCCAGCCGGCATGGATGAACCGCCTTTGGGACGGCGGGGCACGGCGGCGTGGGCGGGCTCCGGGGTCCTGGGGGGGGGCGCGGGGCGATCTGGCCCCGGGGGGGGCCCCACGGTGGCCTGGCCCGCGATCGGGGCCCACCGATCCACGGGCGGGCCTGTGCCGTGGGGGCACTCTTTTCATAAGAACATAACAACTAGGAGCAGGAGTCGGCCATCTGGCCCCTCGAGCCTGCTCCACCATTCAATGAGATCATGGCTGATCTTTTGTGGACTCAGCTCCACTTTCCGGCCCGAATACCATAACCCTTAATCCCTTTATTCTTCAAAAAACTATCTATCTTTATCTTAAAAACATTTCATGAAGGAGCCTCTACTGCTTCAATGGGCAAGGAATTCCATAGATTCACAACCCTTTGGGTGAAGAAGTTTCTCCTAAACTCAGTCCTAAATCTACTTCCCCTTATTTTGAGGCTATGCCCCCTAGTTCTGCTTTCCCCGACCAGTGGAAACAACCTGCCCGCATCTATCCTATCTATTCCCTTCATAATTTTATATGTTTCAATAAGACCCCTCCGCATCCTTCTAAACTCCAATGAGTACAGTCCCAGTCTACTCAACCTCTCGTCATGATCTAATCCCCTCAACTCTGGGATCAACCTAGTGAATCTCCTCTGCACTCCCTCCAGTGCCAATATGTCCTTTCTCAGGTAAGGAGACCAAAACTGAACACAATACTCCAGATGTGGCCTCACCAACACCTTATACAATTGCAGCATAACCTCACTAGTCTTGAACTCCATCCCTCTAGCAATGAAAGACAAAACTCGATTAGCCTTCTTAATCACCTGTTGCACCTGCACACCAACTTTTTGCGACTCGTGCACCAGCACACCCAGGTCCCTCTGCACAGCAGCATGTTTTAACATCTTACCGTTTAAATAATAATCCATTCTGCTCTTATTCCTCCCAAAATGGATAGCCTCACACTTGGCAACATTGAATTCCATCTGCCAGACCCTAGCCCATTCACCTAACCTATCCAAATCCTTCTGCAGACTTCCGGTATCCTCTGCACTTTTTGCTTTACCACTCATCTTAGTGTCGTCTGCAAACTTTGACACATTGCACTTGGTCCCCAACTCCAAATCGTCTATGTAAATTGTGAACAACTGCGGGCCCAACACTGATCCTTGAGGGACCCCACTAGTTACAGGTTGCCAACCAGAGAAACACCCATTTATCCCCACTCTCTGCTTTCTGTTAGTTAACCAATCCTCTACCCATGCTACCACTTTACCCTCAATGCCATGCATCTTTAGTTTATGCAGCAACCTTTTGTGTGGCACCTTGTCAAAAGCTTTCTGGAAATCCAGATATACCACATCCATTGGCCCCCCGTTATCTACTGCACTGGTAACGTCCTCAAAAAATTCTACCAAATTAGTCAGACACGACCTACCCTTTGTGAACCCATGCTGCGTCTGCCCAATGGGACAATTTCCCTCCAGGTGCCCCGCTATTTCCTCCTTAATGATAGATTCCAGCATTTTCCCTACAACCGAAGTTAAGCTTACCGGCCTATAATTACCCGCTTTCTGCCGACCTCCTTTTTTAAACAGTGGTGTCACGTTTGCTACTTTCCAATCCTCTGGGACCACCCCAAAGTCTAGTGAATTTTGATAAATTATCACTAGTGCGTTTACAATTTCCCTAGCCATCTCTTTTAACACTCTGGGATGCATCCCATCAGGGCCAGGAGACTTGTCTACCTTTAGCCCCATTAGCTTGCCCAATACTGCCTCCTTAGTGATAACAATCATCTCAAGGTCCTCACCTATCATATCTTTATTTCCATCAGTCACTGGCATGTTATTTGTGTCCTCCACTGTGAAGACTGACCCAAAAAACCTGTTCAGCTCCTCAGCCATTTCCCCGTCTCCTATTATTAAATCTCCCTTCTCATCTTCCAAAGAACCAATATTTACCTTAGCCACTCTTTTTTGTCTTATATATTTGTAGAAGCTTTTACTATCTGCTTTTATGTTCTGAGCCAGTTTACTTTCATAGTCTACCTTACTCTTCTTTATGGCTTTTTTAGTAGCTTTCTGTTGTCCCCTAAAGACTTCCCAGTCCTCTAGTCTCCCACTAATTTTTGCCACTTTGTATGTTTTTTCCTTCAATTTGATACTCTCCCTCGCCTCCTTAGATATCCACGGTCGATTTTTCCCCTTTCTACCGTCTTTCTTTTTTGTCGGTATGAACCTTTCCTGAACACTGTGAAAGATCGCTCGGAAGGTTCTCCACTGTTCCTCAACTGCTTCACCATGAAGTCTTTGCTCCCAGTCTACCTTAGCTAGTGTTTCTCTCATCCCATTGTAATCGCCTTTGTTTAAGCACAAAACACTAGTGTTTGATTTTACCTTGTCATTCTCCAACTGTATTTTAAATTCCACCATATTGTGATCGCTCCTTCCAAGAGGATCCTGAACTATGAGATCATTAATCAATCCTGCCTCATTACACAGGACCAGATCTAGGACCGCTTGTTCCCTTGTAGGTTCCATTACATACTGTTCCAGGAAATTATCCTGGGCACATTCTATAAACTCCTCCTCAAGGCTGCCTTTACCAACCTGGTTAAACCAATCGATATGCAGATTAAAATCTCCCATGATAACTGCTGTACCATTTCTACATGCATCCGTTATTTCTTTGCTTATTGCCTGCCCTACCATCCTGTTACTATTTGGTGGCCTATAGACTACTCCTATCAGTGACCTTTTCGCCTTACTATTCCTGATTTCCACCCAAATTGATTCAACCTTGTCCTTCATAGCACCAATATCATCCCTTACTATTGCCCGGATGCCATCCTTAAACAACAAAGCTACACCACCGCCCTTACCGTCCATTCTATCCTTTCGTATAGTTTGATACCCTTGGATATTTAACTCCCAGTCGTGACCATCTTTTAACCATGTTTCAGTAATGGCCACTAAATCATAGTCATTCACGATGATTTGTGCATTCAACTCATTCACCTTATTCCGTATACTACGAGCATTCAGGTAAAGTACACTTATGCTGTTTTTTATGTCTTTGTTATGAATCCTAACACCTTGATCAGTAACTTTTCGCAATTTATTTTTCCTCTTACCCTTTCCTTCCGCCTTCGCCACGGTCTCCACTATGGCGGAGGCGGAAGAGACCCCCTCCACTGCGCATGCGCGGGATGCCGTGAGCGGCCGCTGACGCACCCGCGCATGCACTGCATGGCAAAGTCATTTCCGCGCCAGCTGGTGGGGCACCAAAGGCCTTTCCCGCCAGCTGGCGGGGCGGAAATCAGTCCGGCGCGGACCTAGCCCCTCACGGTGAGGGCTCGGCACCTCAAGATGCGGAGAATTTCGCACCTTTGGGTCGGCGCGATGCCGGACTGATTCACACCGTTTGTGGCGCCGGTCGGCGGACATCGCACCGATTTCGGAGAATCCCGCCCCAGGTGCCTATGTCTTTGTGAGCCCAGTTAATCAGGGCCTGCTTCATGTGGACTGTCCATATGTGTCAGAAAGTTCACTCAGAAACAATGCTCAATACCTTTGCTCAGGCTCCAGGTCACTGTACTGTGCAGCTACGGTGAAACTCTTCGACACTTCTTGGTGTCTTATACTCGGTCCTGGGGAAACTGCCTCAATCAGATCTCCTGATCCACACCCAGGGGAGCTTGCTGACCTGGAGATCAGAGAGTTTATCAACTTGTTGTTCTTTCCAATTACATTGCCAATTAAAAGATTCCTCAAAGAGCGGAGAGATTTTGTGAAATAACACAACAGCAGCGTGAGATAAGACTGAGGAATATTAAACATCTGGAACCCAGGCTTAAGGTAATCTAATCTGAATCATCTCACCAAGCCAGGGTGACGCTGCAGAAACAGAATAAACAGCAGTTAAATCAAGAGGGGTCTGATTATTTTCATCGTGAATGGAGATATTTTGGTTGGATTATTCAATCCTATGAGTTCAGACCTGGGTGAATCCAGGAGTCGTCATTCACTATCTCCTCACGCTGAAGGACCAGGTTTATCCGAGTGAGTTCTGTCTGACGACAGGGGTTATCCTCGGGTTACAAGTGGCTCCATCCCGAGAGCACCTTCTGATCCCGAAGCAGGGGCACCCCCCCCAGTAACTCAACAATGAACAATACAGCACAGGAACAGGCCCTTCGGCCCTCCAAGCCTGCGCCGATCGCGTGTCCTATCCAGACCAACCTCCTGTATCCTTCTGTACCCTGTCTGTTCATGTGTCTATCCAGATAAGTCTCAACGGTCGCTAACGTATCTGCCTCACCCACCTCACTTGGCCGAGCATTCCAGGCCACCACCTCGGTGTAAAAAATATACCCCGCACATCTCCACTGGACCTTTCCCCCCTCACCTTGAACCTGTGCCCCCCTGTAATTGTCATTCCCGCCCTGGGAAAAAGCCTCCAACTGTTCACCCTATCTGTACCCCTCATAATCTTATAAACTTCTATCAGGTCGCCCCTCAGCCTCCGTCTCTCTAGGGAGAACAATCCCAGTTTATTCAGCCTCTCCTCATCGCTAATACCCTCCAAACCAGGCAACATCCTGGTAACCCTTTTCTGCACTCTCTCCAAAGCCTCCACATCCTTCTGGTAGTGCGGTGACCAGAATTGGACACAGTATTCCAAATGTGGCCTGACCAACGTTCTATATAATTGTAACATAATTTTCGAGCTTTTATGCTCGATACCCCGTCCTATGAAGGCAAGCATGTCATCTGCTTTCTTTACCACCATTTCCACCTGTGCTGCCACTGTTAAGGATCTGTGGACCTGCACACCCAGATCTCTCTGTGTCTCTCTCCTCCTGATGGTTCTGCCATTTATTTTATATCTTCCACCTGAATTGGATCTCCCAAAATACATCACCTCGCATTTGTCCGGGTTAAATGCCATCTGTCATTTCTCTGCCTAATTTTGCAGCCTATCTATATCCTGCTGTATTCTCTGACAATCTTCATCACTATCCGCAACTCCTGCAATCTTAGTATCATCCACAAACTTGCTGATCAGACCCGCTACGTTTTCTTCCAAGTAATTTATATATATTACAAAGAGCAGAGGTCCCAGTACTGATCCCTGCAGAACACCACTAGTTACAGTCCTCCATTCGGAAAAACACCCTTCCACTGCTACCCTCGGTCTTCTGTGGCCAAGCCAGTTCTGGATCCATCCAGCCAGTTCACCTCTGACCCCATGTGATCTAATCTTTTGCACCAGTCTGCCATGAGGGACCTTATCAAATGCTTTACTAAAGTCCATGTAGACAACATCCACAGCCCTTCCCTCATCAATCATTTTCTCACCTCCTCAAAAAATTCAATCAAATTAGTGAGATGTGACCTCCCTCGTACAAAACCATGCTGTCTGTCGCTAATAAGACCATTCACTTCCAAATGTGCATAGATCCTAGCTCTGAGAATCTTTTCCAACTATTTCACTATCCTGATGTCAAGCTCACTGGCCTATAATTACCCGGGTTATCCTTGCAACCCTTCTTAAATAACGGTACAACATTGGCTGCCCTCCAATCCTCTCGTGTGACACACGGGGAGCTCCACCTCGTGTGAGACACGGGGAGCTCCACCTCGTGTGAGACACGGGGAGCTCCACCTCGTGTGAGACACGGGGAGCTCCACCTCGTGTGAGACACGGGCAGCTCCACCTCAAACAAAAGAACAAAGAACAAAGAAATGTACAGCACAGGAACAGGCCCTTCGGCCCTCCAAGCCCGTGTCGACCATGCTGCCCGACTAAACTACAATCTTCTACACTTCCTGGGTCCGTATCCCTCTATTCCCATCCTATTCATGTATTTGTCAAGGTGCCCCTTAAATGTCACTATCGTCCCTGCTTCCACCACCTCCTCCAGCAGCGAGTTCCAGGCACCCACTACCCTCTGCGTAAAAAACTTGCCTCGTACATCTACTCTAAACCTTGCCCCTCTCACCTTAAACCTATGCCCCCTAGTAATTGACCCCTCTACCCCGGGGAAAAGCCTCTGACTATCCACTCTGTCTATGCCCCTCATAATTTTGTAGACCTCTATCAGGTCGACCCTCAACCTCCTTCATTCCAGTGAGAACAAACCGAGTTTATTCAACCGCTCCTCATAGCTAATGCCCTCCATACCAGGCAACATTCTGGTAAATCTCTTCTGCACCCTCTCTAAAGCCTCCACATCCTTCTGGTAGTGTGGCGACCAGAATTGAACACTGTACTCCAAGTGTGGCCTAACTAAGGTTCTATACATCTGCAACATGACTTGCCAATTCTTATACTCAGTGCCCCGGCCAATGAAGGCAAGCATGCCGTATGCCTTCTTGACTACCTTCTCCACCTGTGTTGCCCCTTTCAGTGACCTGTGGACCTGTACTCCTAGATCTCTCTGACTGTCAATACTCTTGAGGGTTCTACCATTCACTCAGGAAAAAGGTAATGTTGTGGAGGAGAATGCTGAGACCCAGGCTAATAGAATAGATGGCATTGAGGTACGTAGGGAAGAGTTGTTGGCAATTCTGGACAGGCTAAAAATAGATAAGTCCCCGGGTCCTGATGGGATTTATCCTAGGATTCTCTGGGAGGCCAGGGAAAAGATTGCTGGACCTTTGGCTTTGATTTTTATGTCATCATTGGATACAGGAATAGTGCCAGAGGACTGGAGGATAGCAAATGTGGTCCCTTTGTTCAAAAAGGGGAGCAGAGACAACCCCGGCAACTATAGACCGGTGAGCCTCACGTCTGTAGTGGGTAAAGTCTTGGAGGGGATTATAAGAGACAAGATTTATAATCATCTAGATAGGAATAATATGATCAGGGATAGTCAGCATGGCTTTGTGAAGGGTAGGTCATGCCTCACAAACCTTATCGAGTTCTTTGAGAAGGTGACTGAACAGGTAGACGAGGGTAGAGCAGTTGATGTGGTGTATATGGATTTCAGCAAAGCGTTTGATAAGGTTCCCCACGGTAGGCTATTGCAGAAAATACGGAGGCTGGGGATTGAGGGTGATTTAGAGATGTGGATCAGAAATTGGCTAGCTGAAAGAAGACAGAGGGTGGTGGTTGATGGGAAATGTTCAGAATGGAGTTCAGTCACAAGTGGAGTACCACAAGGATCTGTTCTGGGGCCGTTGCTGTTTGTCATTTTTATCAATGACCTAGAGGAGGGCGCAGAAGGGTGGGTGAGTAAATTTGCAGACGGCACTAAAGTCGGTGGTGTTGTCGACAGTGCGGAAGGATGTAGCAGGTTACAGAGGGATATAAATAAGCTGCAGAGCTGGGCTGAGAGGTGGCAAATGGAGTTTATTGTAGAGAAGTGTGAGGTGATTTAAAAAAAAAATATTATTAAAAAAAAGACAAATTTTAATTTTAATTAATTGACGCAATGTCAGTTAGAGGAGCGCAGTGCTCTGACTGTGAGATGTGGCAGGTCCGGGAGGCTTCCAGCGTCCCGGATGGCTTCATCTGCAGAAAGTGCACCCAACTAGAGCTCCTCACAGACCGCATGGTTCGGTTGGAGCAGCAATTGGATGCACTTAGGAGCATGCAGGTGGCGGAAAGCGTCATAGATCGCAGTTATGTAAATGTGGTCACACCCAAGGTGCAGGCAGAGAAATGGGTGACCACCAGAAAGGGCAGGCAGTCAGTGCAGGAATCCCCTGTGGTTGTCCCCCTCTCGAACAGATATACCCCTTTGGATACTGTCGGGGGGGATAGCCTATCAGGGGAAAACAGCAGCAGCCAGAGCAGTGGCACCACGGCTGGCTCTGATGTTCAGAAGGGAGGGTCAAAGCGCACAAGAGTAATAGTAATAGGGGACTCTATAGTCAGGGGCACAGATAGGCGCTTCTGTGGACGTGAAAGAGACTCCAGGATGGTATGTTGCCTCCCTGGTGCCAGGGTCCAGGATGTCTCCGAACGGGTAGAGGGCATCCTGAAGGGGGAGGGCAAACAGGCAGAGGTCGTTGTACATATTGGTACTAATGACATAGGCAGGAAGGGGCATGAGGTCCTGCAGCAGGAGTTCAGGGAGCTAGGCAGAAAGTTAAAAGACAGGACCTCGAGGGTTGTAATCTCGGGATTACTCCCTGTGCCACGTGCCAGTGAGGCTAGAAATAGGAAGATAGAGCAGCTAAACACGTGGCTAAACAGCTGGTGTAGGAGGGAGGGTTTCCATTATCTGGACCACTGGGAGCTCTTCCGGGGCAGGTGTGACCTGTATAAGAAGGACGGGTTGCATCTAAACCGGAGAGGCATAAATAGCCTGGCCGCGAGGTTTGCTAGTGTCACACGGGAGGGTTTAAACTAGTATGGCAGGGGGGTGGGCACGGGAGCAATAGGTCAGAAGGTGAGAGCATTGAGGGAGAACTAGGGAATAGGGACAGTGTGGCTCTGAGGCAGAGCAGACAGGGAGAAGTTGCTGAACACAGCGGGTCTGGTGGCCTGAAGTGCATATGTTTTAATGCAAGGAGCATTACGGGTAAGGCAGATGAACTTAGAGCTTGGATTAGTACTTGGAACTATGATGTTGTTGCCATTACAGAGACCTGGTTGAGGGAAGGGCAGGATTGGCAGCTAAACGTTCCAGGATTTAGATGTTTCAGGCGGGATAGAGGGGGATGTAAAAGGGGAGGCGGAGTTGCGCTACTTGTTCGGGAGAATATCACAGCTGTACTGCGGGAGGACACCTCAGAGGGCAGTGAGGCTATATGGGTAGAGATCAGGAATAAGAAGGGTGCAGTCACAATGTTGGGGGTATACTACAGGCCTCCCAACAGCCAGCGGGAGATAGAGGAGCAGATAGGTAGACAGATTTTGGAAAAGAGTAAAAACAACAGGGTTGTGGTGATGGGAGACTTCAACTTCCCCAATATTGACTGGGACTCACTTAGTGCCAGGGGCTTAGACGGGGCGGAGTTTGTAAGGAGCATCCAGGAGGGCTTCTTAAAACAATATGTAGACAGTCCAACTAGGGAAGGGGCGGTACTGGACCTGGTATTGGGGAATGAGCCCGGCCAGGTGGTAGATGTTTCAGTAGGGGAGCATTTCGGTAACAGTGACCACAATTCAGTAAGTTTTAAAGTGCTGGTGGACAAGGATAAGAGTGGTCCGAGGATGAATGTGCTAAATTGGGGGAAGGCTAATTATAACAATATTAGGCGGGAACTGAAGAATCTAGATTGGGGGTGGATGTTTGAGGGCAAATCAACATCTGACATGTGGGAGGCTTTCAAGTGGCAGTTGAAAGGAATACAGGACCGGCATGTTCCTGTGAGGAAGAAAGATAAATACGGCAATTTTCGGGAACCTTGGATGACGAGTGATATTGTAGGCCTCGTCAAAAAGAAAAAGGAGGCATTTGTTAGGGCTAAAAGGCTGGGAACAGACGAAGCCTGCGTGGAATATAAGGAAAGTAGGAAGGAACTTAAGCAAGGAGTCAGGAGGGCTAGAAGGGGTCACCAAAAGTCATTGGCAAACAGGGTTAAGGAAAATCCCAAGACTTTTTACACGTACATAAAAAGCAAGAGGGTAGCCAGGGAAAGGGTTGGCCCACTGAAGGATAGGCAAGGGAATCTATGTGTGGAGCCAGAGGAAATGGGCGAGGTACTAAATGAATACTTTGCATCAGTATTCACCAAAGAGAAGGAATTGGTAGATGTTGAGTCTGGAGAAGGGTGTGTCGATAGCCTGGGTCACACTGAGATCCAAAAAGACGAGGTGTTGGGTGTCTTAAAAAATATTAAGGTAGATAAGTCCCCAGGGCCTGATGGGATCTACCCCAGAATACTGAAGGAGGCTGGAGAGGAAATTGCTGAGGCCTTGACAGAAATCTTTGGATCCTCGCTGTCTTCAGGGGATGTCCCGGAGGACTGGAGAATAGCCAATGTTGTTCCTCTGTTTAAGAAGGGTAGCAAGGATAATCCCGGGAACTACAGGCCGGTGAGCCTTACTTCAGTGGTAGGGAAATTACTGGAGAGAATTCTTCGAGACAGGATCTACTCCCATTTGGAAGCAAATGGATGTATTAGTGAGAGGCAGCACGGTTTTGTGAAGGGGAGGTCGTGTCTCACTAACTTGATAGAGTTTTTTGAGGAGGTCACTAAGATGATTGATGCAGGTAGGGCAGTAGATGTTGTCTATATGGACTTCAGTAAGGCCTTTGACAAGGTCCCTCATGGTAGACTTGTACAAAAGGTGAAGTCACACGGGATCAGGGGTGAGCTGGCAAGGTGGATACAGAACTGGCTAGGTCATAGAAGGCAGAGAGTAGCAATGGAAGGATGCTTTTCTAATTGGAGGGCTGTGACCAGTGGTATTCCACAGGGATCAGTGCTGGGACCTTTGCTGTTTGTAGTATATTTAAATGATTTGGAGGAAAATGTAACTGGTCTGATTAGTAAGTTTGCAGACGACACAAAGGTTGGTGGAATTGTGGATAGCGATGAGGACTGTCAGAGGATACAGCAGGATTTAGATTTTCTGGAGACTTGGGCAGAGAGATGGCAGATGGAGTTTAATCCGGACAAATGTGAGGTAATGCATTTTGGAAGGGCTAATGCAGGTAGGGAATATACAGTGAATGGTAGAACACTCAAGAGTATTGAAAGTCAGAGAGATCTAGGTGTACAGGTCCACAGGTCACTGAAAGGGGCAACACAGGTGGAGAAGGTAGTCAAGAAGGCATACGGCATGCTTGCCTTCATTGGCCGGGGCATTGAGTATAAGAATTGGCAAGTCATGTTGCAGCTGTATAGAACCTTAGTTAGGCCACACTTGGAGTATAGTGTTCAATTCTGGTCGCCACACTACCAGAAGAATGTGGAGGCTTTAGAGAGGGTGCAGAAGAGATTTACCAGAATGTTGCCTGGTATGGAGGGCATTAGCTATGAGGAGCGATTGAATAAACTCGGTTTGTTCTCACTGGAACGAAGGAGGTTGAGGGGAGACCTGATAGAGGTATACAAAATTATGAGGGGCATAGACAGAGTGGACAGTCAGAGGCTTTTCCCCAGGGTAGAGGGGTCAATTACTAGGGGGCATAGGTGTGACTTCACCTTTTGTACTAGTCTACCATGAGGGACCTTGTCAAATCTTTGTGACCTCCTCGAAAAACTCTATCAAGTTAGTGAGACACGACCTCCTCTTCACAAAACCATGCTGCCTCTCACTAATACGTCCATTTGCTTCCAAATGGGAGTAGATCCTGTCTCGAAGAATTCTCTCCAGTAATTTCCCTACCACTGAAGTAAGGCTCACCGGCCTGTAGTTCCCTGGATTATCCTTGCTACCCTTCTTAAACAGAGGAACAACATTGGCTATTCTCCAGTCCTCCGGGACATCCCCTGAAGACAGTGAGGATCCAAAGATTTCTGTCAAGGCCTCAGCAATTTCCTCTCCAGCCTCCTTCAGTATTGCTTAAGTTCCTTCCTACTTTCCTTATATTCCACTCAGGCTTCGTCTGTTCCCAGCCTTTTAGCCCTGACAAATGCCTCCTTTTTCTTTTTGACGAGGCCTACAATATCTCTCGTTATCCAAGGTTCCCGAAAATTGCCGTATTTATCCTTCTTCCTCACAGGAACATGCCGGTCCTGAATTCCTTTCAACTGGCACTTGAAAGCCTCCCACATGTCAGATGTTGATTTGCCCTCAAACATCCGCCCCCAATCTATGTTCTTCAGTTCCCGCCTAATATTGTTATAATTAGCCTTCCCCCAATTTAGCACATTCATCCTCGGACCACTCTTATCCTTGTCCACCAGCACTTTAAAACTTACTGAATTGTGGTCACTGTTCCCGAAATGCTCCCCTACTGAAAGCTCGTGTGAGACACGGGCAGCTCCACCTCGTGTGAGACATCGGGAGCTCCACCTCGTGTGAGACACGGGCAGCTCCACCTGTGGCCAACGAGGACACACAGATTTCTGTCAGAGGCCCAGCGATGTCGTCGCTTGCCTCTCTCAGAAATCTGGGATAGATGCCACCTGGCCCTGGAAATTTGTCTACCTTAATGCTTTTTAACACACCTAAAACTTCCTCCCTCATAATAACGATGTGTTCTAAAGTGTTTACACATCCCTCTGGGACACCACCAATCAACGTGTCCCTCTCCTTTGTGAATACTGATGCAAAATACTCATTAAGGACCTCACCTACTTCCTTTGGTTCTACGCATAATTTCCCTCCTTTGTCCCTGAGTGGGCCAACTCTTTCTCCAACTCCCCTCTTGTTCCCAATATACGTATAAAGATGAGGAGGATTCAGCGACACAGCTGGTGGGGAATTTAAACTCGGCACAAACAGCTGGGTGAGGATTGCTGGAGCTGGGAGCAAACATTATTGTGCAGACGGTTGGAACATCAGGGGCAATATATTTCATTACCTGGCGGCGCTCTGTTCCCGCAATGAGTCTAACTTCAAGCTGCCTGGGTAGGTGTACAGCTGCTGTGCTGAAACCACAGGTTGTGGAAGGGGATATCTCTGCGATTGCAGGTCAAGCAGAGATCCCAGCGGCTGGGGGTGATTGCGGGTATAATCCTGCGTGATTACCTCCTGTTACAAATGAAAATTTTGTTTCTCATCAATAACATATTGACTGTCAGTAAATGACACACCTTCAAAAGACAAATTGACCAGTAAGCACGCAGACTCCCTTTCTTCAAACCCCATGTGAGACACGGGGAGCTCCACCTCGTGTGGGACACGGGGAGCGACACCTCGTGTGGGACACAGGGAGCTCCACCTCGTGTGAGACACCGGGAGCTCCACCTCGTGTGGGACACGGGGAGCGACACCTCGTGTGGGACACGGGGAGCGACACCTCGTGTGGGACACGAGCAGCCCCACCTCGTGTGGGACACAGGGAGCTCCACCTCGTGTGGGACACGGGCAGCTCCACCTCATGTGGGACACGGGGAGCGACACCTCGTGTGGGACACGGGGAGCTCCACCTCGTGTGGGACACGGGGAGCGACACCTCGTGTGGGACACGAGGAGCTCCACCTCGTGTGGGACACCGAGAGCTCCACCTCGTGTGGGACATGGGCAGCCCCACCTCGTGTGGGACACGGGGAGCTCCACCTCGTGTGAGACACGGGGAGCTCCACCTCGTGTGGGACACGGGGAGCTCCACCTCGTGTGAGACACGGGCAGCGACACCTCGTGTGACACACGTGGAGCTCCACCTCGTGTGAGACACGGGCAGCGACACCTCGTGTGGGTCACGAGCAGCTCCACCTCGTGTGAGACACGGGCAGCGACACCTCGTGTGGGACACGAGCAGCTCCACCTCGTGTGAGACACGGGCAGCGACACCTCGTGTGGGACACGGGGAGCCCCACCTCGTGTGGGACACGGGGAGCTGCACCTCGTGTGAGACACGGGGAGCTCCACCTCGTGTGAGACACGGGCAGCGACACCTAGTGTGGGACACCGCGAGCTCCACCTCGTGTGAGACACGGGCAGCGACACCTCGTGTGGGACACGGGCAGCGACACCTCGTGTGAGACACGGGGAGATCCACCTCGTGTGAGACACGGGCAGCGACACCTCGTGTGGGACACGGGCAGCGGCACCTCGTGTGAGACACGGGGAGATCCACCTCGTGTGGGACACGGGGAGATCCACCTCGTGTGGGACACGGGGAGATCCACCTCGTGTGGGACACGGGGAGATCCACCTTGTGTGGGACACCGGGAGCTCCACCTCAGTAGAGAAGCTCAAGAGAACATTCAATCAAGGTTCTGGAAACAGTGAAGCAGTTTGATAGCTGGAAAGGAAAGAAGTGTTTACTCAGTTTCAGCGTCAGTGATGGTGGAACAGCAAAGTCAGCAGAGATTAGTGAACTGTGACTGACACTGGACAAAGTTAAAGACAGTAAGAAGTCTGACAACACCAGGTTAAAGTCATAGATATATAGAAGCTCGGAGCAGGAGGAGGCCTTTTGGCCCTTCGAGCCTGCTCCGCCATTCATCACCATCATGGCTGATCATCCAACTCAATAGCCTAATCCTGCTTTCTCCCCATAGCCTTTGATCCCATTCTCCCCAAGTGCTATATCCAGCCGCCTCTCGAATATATTCAATGTTTTATCATCAACTACTTCCTGTAATGAATTCCACAGGCTCAACACTTTGTGTAAAGAAATGTCTCCTTATCTCTGTCCGAAATGGTTTACCCTGAATCCTCAGACTGTGACACCTGGTTCTGGACACGCCCATCATTGGGAACATCTTCCCTGCATCTCCCCTGTCCAGTCCTGTTAGAATTTTATAGTCTCCATGAGATCCCCCCTCATTCTTCTGAACTCCAGCGAGAACAATCCCAACCGAGTCAATCTCTCCTCATAGGACAGTCCCGTCATCCCTGGAATCAGTCTGGTAAACCTTCGCTGCACTCCCTCGAGAGCAAGAACATCCTTCCTCAGAGAAGGAGACCAAAACTGCCCACAATACTCCAGGTGTGGCCTCACCAAGGCCCTGTACAATTGCAGCAACACATCCCTGCTTCAATACTCGAAACCTCTCGCAATGAAGGCCAACATACCATTAGCCTTCTTTACCGCCTGCTGCACCTGCATGCTTACCTTCAGCGACTGGTGCACAAGGACACCCAGGTCCCGCTGCACACTCCCCTCTCCCAATTTACAACCATTCAGGTAGTAATCTGCCTTCCTGTTTTTGCTTCCAAAATGAATACACTTATCCAAATTATGTTGCATCTGCCATTGGTTTGCCCACTCGCCCAACCTGTCCAGATCCTGCTGTCGGATCCCTGCATCCTCGTCACAATTCACCCTCCCACCAACTTGATATAATCTGCAAACTTTGAGATGTTACATTTTGTTCCCTCATCCAAATCATTGATATATATTGTGAATAGCTGGGGTCCCAGCACCGATCCCTGTGGTACCCCACTGGTTACTGCCTGCCAATTTGAAAAGGACCCATTAATCCCTACTCTTTTTTTTCCTCTCTGCCAACCAGTTTTCTATCCACCTCAATACACCCCCCCCCCCCCCCCCACCCCCAACCCCATGCGCTTTAATTTTGCACAATAATCTCTTATGCGGGACTTTGTCAAACGCCTTCTGAAAGACCAAATATACCACATCGACTGGCTCCCCCTTGTCGACTGTACTGGTTACATCTTCAAAGAATTCCAACAGATTTGTCAAGCTTGATTTTCCCTTCATAAATCCATGCTGACTCTGACTGATCCTGCCACTGCTTTCTCAATGTTCCTCAAGTCCTTGATAATGGATTCAAGCATTTTCCCCACTACCGATGTTAGGCTTACTGGTCTATAATTCCCTGCTTTCTCTCTACCTCCCTCTTTGAATATCGGAGTGAGGTGAGCTACCCTCCAATCTTCAGGGACAATTCCAGAGTCTATAGAATCCCAGAAGATGACCACCATACATCCACTATTTCCAGAGCCACCTCCTTACGCACTCTGGGATGCAGATTCTCAGGTCCTGGGGATTTATCCGCCTTCAATCCCATCAATTTTTCCAGCACCATCTCTCTACTAATGTTGATTTCCCTCAGTTCTTCCCTCTCACTAAACCTTTCATTCTCCAACATTTCTGGGGTCTGATTTGTGTCCTCATTTGTGAAGACGGAACCAAAGTTTGTATTCAATTGCTCAGCCATTTCTTTGTCCCTTATTATGCATTCCCCTGTTTCTGTCTGTCGTGGGCCTACATTTCTCTTTACCAATCTCTTTCTCTTCACATATCTATAGAAACTCTTAGTGTCAGTCTTTATGTTCCCTGCAAGCTTCCTTTTGTACTGTACTTTCCCCTTCTTAATCAATCTCTTTGTCCTTCTTTGCTGAATTCTAAACTGCTCCTAATCCTCAGACCTATTATTTTTCTTGGCCAATCTGTATGCTTCTTCCTTGGATCAGATAGTATTTCTAATTTCCTTTGTGAGCCATGGATTGGCCCTCCTACCCCCTTTGCCTTTGTGCCAGACAGGAATGAACAGTTTCTGTAGTTCCCCCATGCGTTCCTTGAATGTTTGCCATTGTCTATCCACTGTCATCTCTTTTAGTAACTCTCCCCAATCTATCAAGACCAACTCATGCCTCATATCCTCACAGTTCCCTTTATTAAGATTCAGCACCCTAGTCTCAGAATTAACTACTTCACTCTCCACCTTGATAAAAAATTCTACCATGTTATGGTCGCTCATCCCCAAGGAGTCTCGTACAGCCAGATTGGCAATGATTCCCTTCTCATTACACAGTACCCAGTCTAAGATGGCCTGCTCTCTAGTTGGCTCTTCCACATATTGGTCAAGAAAACCATCCCGTATACACTCCAGGAATCCCTCCTCTACGGCATTGAGGCTAATTTGATTTGCCCAATCACCGTGAAGATTAAAATCACCCATGATCACCGATATTCCCTTATTACATGAACCTCTAATTTCTTGTTTAATGCCATTCCCAACCTCACCACTGCAGTTTGGGGGTCTACATATGACACCCACTAATGTTTTTTGTCCCTTGGTATTTCTCAACTCTCCCCATACAGATTCCACATTGTCAGAGCTAATATCCCTTCTCACTACTGTGTTAATTTCCTCTTTAACCAGCAGTGCCACTCCACCACCTTTTCCTTTTGTCTGTCCTTCCTTAATACTGAGAACCCTGGGACATTCAGTTCCCATCCCTGGTCACCCTGCAGCCATGATCTGTAATCCCAATTATATCAGACCCATTTATATCTATCTGCGCGATTATCCACTTTATTGCAAATGCTCCGTGCATTAAGGCACAGAGCCTTTAAGTCCAACAGTGTAGCTCCTTCCTCAGGTGCACTCCGAAAGCTAGTGATTCCAAACAAACCTGTTGGGCTTTAACCTGGTGTTGTAAGACTTCTTACTGTGCTCACCCCAGTGCAATGCCGGAATCTCCACATCAAAGTTAAAGACAGCAGCTTGAATTTAGGGCCACCCCCTGTAGCCAGACGCAGAGAGTGAGGCTTCAGAACCAACACAACACTCAGTACACGCAGCAGTTACACAGCTGCCCAAATCAAAACTATTGAATGGTGGACTTGCATCGATATGTTGAGCGAGTGTGACAAAGCGTTGCTGGCTTTTTGAGGTCTGTGCCAGGTGAGCTGACTCTTCCTGGGATGTCCTCGTCTCCGCAGCAACGGTGTCACCGTGTTGTACCTGCCTCTCTGCAACCCAGGCTGTCCGACCCACTGCAGAGAAAACATCAACATTGATCAGACACAGGGCGGGAATGTGGACAAAGCAAATCAACAAAATGGAGAATGTGGAACGTGGCATCTTAGTAATTTCATAATCTGCACTCATGCACATTATGAGGTAACGACAGGCAGTGACAGACACCCAGGTTAGCCAATCAACACACAGGACAGAACACAACCAATCACCAGACAGAACACCAGAGGGGGGCTTCCAACCATGAAACACACGAGGCATCAACACTCCGCCTCTTTCCACTGGTGACAACTGTAGCGACAGTCAGGGTGTATATATCAGTTAGCACCTTCTACACGTGGCTCAGAGCTAGTCTGGTCTAGTTAGTTAGAGTTAGTACACTTAGATTAGTAGAGTGTCAACCCACAGTGAACTGTGTGCACTGCTTAACAAGGTCAATGAAGCGTATCGAACTAACATCAAAGTTTGGAGTCTACTTTCAAGTACAACTGCATCCAGTTGCAGTCCGTGTTACCCCTGGGTGAATAACACAACAGTGTCCACTTTCCGAAAAAAGGCCTATGGTATAAAGATCGGGAGAGCCTGAAAGATAAACAGGAATCTCGGCAGAATATTCATTTTCACCACTTGGCCCCTCCCCGCCAACGTTAAGTGTAGTGTATCCCACCTCTTAAGATCCTCCCTGGCCTCCTCTACCAGCTTCGTTCAGTTCCCCTTATGGAGCCCCGTCCATTCCCTCGCTCCCTGAATCCCCTTTTTAGTTAGATAATAACCAGTTTTGTTCATTTACAAAGCCGTATGTTCTCTGATCACAGTTACAGAATGCGGCTGCTGGGAGAACCCGGGCTCTTATACTCCGCCTTACTGGGTGGAGCCAGTAGGCGGCTGGTCCAATCGGGACCCAGCGTCTATCTACCAATAGCCTCTCGGCATCACAGGGTACCATAATCCCCCGAATACATACCACCACACTCTCTCTGTCTGTCTGTCTGTCTCTTTCTCTCTCGCTGTCTGTCTCTCTATCTCTCTTTCACACTCTCTCTATTTCAGCCTCTGTTACTCTCTCTCTCCCTCTCTCTCACTCTCTCTATCTCAGTCTCTGGCCTGATCGGAAGTTACAGTCTGTGTGATAATCGTACCACTGAAACCCGCTCTTGCCATGGTAATCTCACCACATTCTCGCGGTCCCTCTTCGTGTTTGATGATGGGTTTGTTTTGATTCTTTTCCTTATTGCACAGGTTAGAGGAGAGGGTGATGTGTGTTCCCGCAGAGTGCTGCTGTCCCAGACTGGAGTTATACTGACAGTGCCGCCTGGTCTCTGCACTGTTGCCCATGTCTGTGCGCTCTGCCCAGGCGGAGAGTGTGACAGCAGCGGGAAGCTGCTCTCTCACGAAGCTCTCCACCCGCTGTCGCTTCCACCTGCTGTCCCTGTCCCCAGAATAGTCCATCAGTGAGGAGGCAGTACCCCCAGCAGAGGGGGGCTCGGAGCGGGGCAGGGGGGTCTGCTGGCTTGGAGCGGGTGCGGGAGGCCCTCCGGGCGATGGGGCAGACGACACGTGCCTGTATATGAATCAAAAAGAGAAGTTAATGTGTAAATATTATAGAACATTGAAAACTAGGCATTCTGAGAGAGAGAGAGAGAGGGGGACAGAGAGATGAGCAGAGCGAGAGAGACAGAGAGAGAGAGACAGAGAGAGAGAGAGAGAGAGAGAGACAGAGAGAGAGACAGAGAGAGAGAGAGACAGAGAGAGAGAGACAGAGCGCGAGAGGGGCAGAGAGAGAGAGACAGAGAGCGAGACAGAGAGAGAGAGAGAGACGGAGAGACAGTGATGCGCGATCAATTACACTCAAGACGAAGTGGTTCCATAACTGAAGGCTTTAATCGACTAGAACTTGTTCCCCAGCAGCTTCGGTACAGAAAGTGAAGGCTGCTGGGACGGCACCGGTTCTTATACTCCGCCTGTCAGGGCGGAGCTACGTATCAACAGCCAATGGTAAACTCCTGCGTTTAACCAATGGTCATCAGCCTCTTAGGAACCGCAATACCTGATAATACCACATTCACCCCCTGTTAAAAAAGAGTCCGGCGGGGGTGGTGGCCAGTGGTAACAGTCGCCTTTAACATGGTATGATCAGATATGGAGGTACCGTGATACCTCCTTACAGGGCTGTCGAGAATATTTACAAAGTGTTCGTTCACAGTTAAAGTCACAGCGAAGCAATCAGTCGATCGGGTGGCCTGGTCATCCTTCTGGATCGTCTGGGCTTCGGTGGTGATTCTGGTGGGGGTCCAGGTGGTTGCGACTTCGTGAGCGTGGTTTCGGCCTCCCTGGCAGCTTCGTCACCCCTAGGCGGCGCTGTTGGCGCAAACGGTTGACACGGGGGGGGGTGCCTGTAGGGGGCGTCGGTGGGTGGGTGGGCCTAGGCAGGAGCGGCGGGAGTACTGATCCTCCAGTGAGGTGCTGTGGAGGGGGGGGGGTAATGGTTTGGGTGCGCGTGGGGTTCCGGCGGGCGCCAGGTCCCGTAGGGAGACCGTATCTTGCCGGCCGTCAGGGAACGCCACGTAGGCGTACTGGGGGTTAGCGTGCAGCAGGTGGACCCTCTCGACCAACGGGTCCGACTTGTGCGCCCGCACGTGCTTCCGAAGCAGGATGGGTCCGGGTGTCGCTAGCCAGGTTGGGAGCGAGGTCCCGGTGGAGGATCTCCTGGGGAAGACAAGGAGACGTTCATGAGGTGTCTGATTTGTGGTTGTACAGAGCAGCGACCGGATGGCGTGGAGGGCCTCCGGGAGGACTTCTTGCCAGCGGGAGACTGGGAGATTCCTGGACCAAAGGGCCAGCAGAACAGTCTTCCAGACCGTTCCGTTCTCCCTCTCCACCTGCCCGATTCCCCGGGGGTTGTAACTGGTCGTCCTGCTTGAGGCAATGCCCCTGCTGAGCAGGAATTGACGCAGTTCGTCGCTCATAAAGGAGGACCCCCTATCACTGTGTATGTACGCGGGGAAACCAAACAGTGTAAAGATACCCTGGAGGGCCTTGATGACGGTGGTCGTGGTCATGTCTGGGCAGGGGATGGCGAATGGGAACCGGGAGTACTCGTCAATCACGTTAAGGAAATACGTGTTGCGGTCGGTGGAGGGGAGGGGGCCTTTGAAATCCATGCTGAGGCGCTCAAAGGGACGGGAAGCCTTTATCAGGTGCGCCCTCTCTGGCCGGTAGAAGTGCGGTTTGCACTCCGCGCAGATTTGGCAGTCCCTGGTGACGGATCTGGCCTCCTCGATGGAGTAGGGCAGATTGCGGGTCTTGATGAAGTGGAAGAAACGAGTGACCCCCGGGTGGCAGAGTTCCTCGTGGAGGGATCGGAGGCGGTCCACTTGTGCGGTGGCACAAGTGCCACGGGACAGGGCATCAGGAGGCTCATTTAGCTTCCCCGGACGGTACAAGATCTCGTAGTTGAAGGTGGAGAGTTCTATCCTCCACCGCAAGATCTTGTTGTTTTTAATCTTGCCCCGCTGCGCATTATCGAACATGAAAGCTACCGACCGTTGGTCAGTGAGGAGAGTGAATCTCTTGCCGGCCAGGTAATGCCTCCAATGTCGCACAGCTTCCACTATGGCCTGGGCCTCCTTTTCGACTGAGGAGTGGTGGATTTCGGAAGCATGGAGGGTACGGGAGAAGAAGGCCACGGGCCTGCCCGCTTGGTTAAGGGTGGCCGCCAGAGCAACGTCGGACGCATCGCTCTCGACCTGGAAGGGGAGGGACTCGTCGATGGCGTGCATCGTGGCCTTTGCGATGTCTGCTTTGATGCGGCTGAAGGCCTGGCGGGCCTCCGTCGACAGGGGGGAGGTTGTGGACTGGATTAGGGGTCGGGCCTTGTCTGCTAGTTGGGGACCCACTGGGGGTAGTAACTGAAAAATCCGAGGCAGCGCTTCAGGGCCTTGGGGCAGTGAGGGAGGGGGAACTCCATAAGGGGGCGCATGGTCAGGGCCTATAACTCCATTTCGCACTACGTAGCCGGGGATGGCTAGGCGGTCGGTGCTAAATACGCATTTATCCTTGTTATACGTTAAGTTAAGGATTTTAGCGGTCTGGAGAAATTTGCGGAGGTTGGTGTCGTGGTCCTGCTGGTCGGGGCCGCAGATAGTGACGTTATCCAGATACGGGAACGTTGCGCGTAAGCTGTACCGGTCAACCATTCGGTCCATCTCTCGCTGGAAGACCGAGACCCCATTAGTGACACCAAAGGGAACTCTTAAAAATTGATGGAGCCGCCCATCTGCTTCGAAGGCAGTGTATTTGCGGTCACTATTACGGAGGGGTAGCTGGTGGTAGGCGGACTCGAGATCCACCGTGGAGAAGACCTTGTATTGTGCGATCCTGTTTACCAGGTCGGCTATATGGGGGAGGGGGTACGCGTCCAGCTGCGTAAACCGGTTGATGGTCTGACTGTAGTCGATGACCATCCTATGCTTCTCCCCGGTCTTTACCACCACTACTTGAGCTCTCCAGGAGCTGTTACTGGCTTCGATGGCCCCTTCCCTCAGTAGCCTTTGGACCTCCGACCTGATGAAGGTCCGGTCCTGGGCACTGTACCGTCTGCTCCTGGTGGCGACGGGTTTGCAATCCGGGTTGAGGTTCGCAAACAGGGAAGGCGGGTCGACCTTTAGGGTAGCGAGGCCGCAGACAGTAAGGGGGGGTATAGGGCCGCCAAATTTAAAGGTCAGGCTTTGCAAGTTACATTGTAAATCCAGCCCAAGGAGAGTGGCCGCGCAGAGGTGCGGAGAACGTACAGGCGGAACTTGTTGAATTTCCTGCCTTGGACAGTGAGGTTCGCTCGGCAGAACCCCTTTATCTCCACCAAGTGTGACCCGGAGGCCAGGGAGATCCTTTGGTTTACAGGGTGGGTAACAAGTGAACAGCGCCTTACCGTGTCGGGGTGAACAAAGCTTTCCGTGCTCCCAGAGTCAATCAGGCAAGACGTCTCGTGGCCGTTGATGAAGACCGTCGTCGTTGCTGTTGCGAGTGTCCGAGGTCGATTTTGGCCCAGTGTCACCGAGGCCAGATGAAGCAGTTGCGAGTTCTGGTTGGGCAGCGTGTAGTCGGCCGTGCTGGGGGCCTGGGGCCCCATCCAAGATGGCGTCACCCATGGGTCGCACATGGTGGCCGGGGATGGACAAAATTGCGCCGCCCACCCGTCCAGCGTGGTGTCCGGGTGCAAGATGGCCACGCCCGTGGGTCGCACATAGGGGGGTGGCGGTGAGCGCTGGCCTGTCGGGGCCTGAAGGGGGGGTTGCCGCGGCGGTCTGGACTCGCTGGAGACCGCGGCCACGGCGCGGGCCTGGCAGACCCCCACGAAGTGGTCCTTCTTGCCGCACTCTTTGCAGGCGGCGGCGCGGGCCGGGCAGCGCGGGCCGGGATGATTCGCCTGCCCGCAGAAGAAACAGCGGGGCCCGACGGCGTTAGCATGCCGTCTCGCAGTGCAGGCCTGCGGGGTCAGGGGGAAGGTCTGTGGGGCTGCCGCTGCGGGGTGCCACGCAGCCCAGGGGGCTGCCGTGCGGTCGGGCGCATAGGACTGCGCGTTTTGGTAGGCTACGTCCATGGACCCTGCCAGGGCCCGTGCCTCTCTAAGTCCCAGGGCGTCCTTTTCTAGGAGTCTTCGGCGGATCTCTGAGGAGCTCATACCTGCTACGAAGGCATCCCTGATTAAAAGTTCTGTGTGCTTGCTCCCCGAAACTTGCGGGCAGCCACAGTTTCGGCCCAGCGCCAGTTGCGCCCGGTAGAAATCCTCCAACGATTCCCCGGGGCTTTGCCATCTCGTTGCAAGCAGGTGACATGCGTAGACCTGATTTACAGGGCGGATAAAATGTCCTTTTAACAGTTCAATCGCAGTATCGAAGTCCTCCGCCTCCTCGATAAGGGTGTAGACCCCAGGGCTGACCGTTGAGCGCAGGAGATGCATTTTCTGTCCCTCTGTGGGGGTGCCTCCGGCCGTCTCGAGGTAGCCTTTAAAGCCCGCCAGCCAGTGTTTAAATATTGCAGCCGAGTTCTCCGCGTGGGGGCTGAGTTGTAGACACTCCGGCTTGATTCGGAGATCCATCCTTCCAGCTTAAGTTTAGTCGATTAAATTGATGCGCGATCAATTACACTCAAGACGAAGTGATTTCATAACTGAGGCTTTAATCGACTAGAACTTGTTCCCCAGCAGCTTCGGTACAGAAAGTGAAGGCTGCTGGGACGGCACCGGTTCTTATACTCCGCCTGTCAGGGCGGAGCTACGTATCAACAGCCAATGGTAAACTCCTGGGTTTAACCAATGGTCATCAGCCTCTTAGGTACAGCAATACCTGATAATACCACAGACAGAGAGAGAGAGACAGAGAGAAGGAGACAGAGAGAGAGAGACAGAGAGACGGAGACAGAGAGAGAGAGAGACAGGGCGCGAGAGAGAGAGGAGCAGAGAGAGAGAGAGACAGAGAGAGAGACAGAGTGCGAGTGAGAGGGGCAGAGAGAGAGAGAGAGACAGAGCGTGAGAGAGACAGAGAGACAGACAGAGAGAGAGAGACAGAGAGAGACAGAGAGAGCGACAGAGAGAGAGGTAGAGAGAGAGAGACAGAGAGCGAGAGAGAGAGAGAGGAGCAGAGAGAGACAGAGCGTGAGAGAGACAGAGAGAAGGAGACAGAGAGAGAGAGACAGAGAGACGGAGACAGAGAGAGAGAGAGACAGGGCGCGAGAGAGAGAGGAGCAGAGAGAGAGAGAGACAGAGAGAGAGACAGAGTGCGAGTGAGAGGGGCAGAGAGAGAGAGAGAGACAGAGCGTGAGAGAGACAGAGAGACAGACAGAGAGAGAGAGACAGAGAGAGACAGAGAGAGCGACAGAGAGAGAGGTAGAGAGAGAGAGACAGAGAGCGAGAGAGAGAGAGAGGAGCAGAGAGAGACAGAGCGTGAGAGAGACAGAGAGAAAGAGAGAGACACAGAGACAGAGAGACAGAGAGAGAGAGACAGAGAGAGAGAGAGACAGAGCATGATAGAGACAGAGAGAGGAGTAGTGAGAGAGACAGAGCGAGATGAGCGCGTGAGAAGGGCAGAGAGAGATAGAGCGTCAGAGCGCGAGAGAGACAGAGAGAGAGAGAGACAGAAAGAGAGAGACAGAGAGAAGAGAGAGACAGACAGAGAGAGAGACAGAGAGAGACAGAGAGAAGAGAGAGAGAGAGACAGAGCGCAAGAGAGAGAGAAGAGAGAGATAGAGACAGAGAGTGAGAGGCAGAGAGAGAGACAGGGCGCAAGAGAGAGAGAGAGAGAGACAGAGAGAGAGAGACAGAGAGAGAGACAGAGAGAAGAGAGAGAGAGAGAGGAGCAGAGAGAGAGACAGAGAGAGAGAGAGAGACAGAGAGAGAGACAGAGAGCGAGAGAGAGGAGCAGAGAGAGACAGAGCGTGAGAGAGACAGAGAGAGAGAGACAGAGACAGAGAGAAGAGAGAGACAGACAGAGAGCGAGACAGAGAGAGAGAGACAGAGAGAGAGAGACAGAGAGAAGAGAGAGAGAGACAGAGAGAGAGAGAAGAGAGAGAGAGAGAGAGACAGAGAGAGAGACAGAGCGCAAGAGAGAGAGAGAGAGACAGAGAGAGAGACAGAGAGAGAGAGACAGAGAGAGAGAGACAGAGAGGGAGATTTAGCGAGAGAGAGAGGCAGAGAGAGAGAGGGGGCAGAGAGAGAGAGAGGGGACAGAGAGAGAGAGAGAGAGAGAGAGAGACAGAGAGAGAGAGACAGAGAGAGAGGTGCAGTGACAGGGAGAGGAGGGCAGAGAGAGAGCGAGGGGACAGAGAGAGACAGAGAGAGGGGGCAGAGAGAGAGACAGGCAGGTAGATAGAGAGAGGGAGAGAGAGAGAGGGGGAGAGAGACGGATTGGACAGAGGGAGATACATGAACAGACAACTACGAAACACTAACTCGCTTTCCTCATCAGCCCGTGAACCACTCACTGGCTAATTTTATTAATCTTAATTGTCACAAGTACATTAACACTACAGTGAAGTTACTGTGAAAAGCCCCTAGTTGCCACACTCCGGCGCCTGTTCGGGTACACAGAGGGAGAATTCAGAATGTCCAATTCACCTAACAGCACGTCCTTCGGGACTTGTGGGAGGAAACCGGAGCACCCGGAGGAAACCCACACAGACACGGGGAGAACGTGCAGACTCCGCACAGACAGTGACCCAAGCCGGGAATCGAACCTGGGACCCTGGGGCTGTGAAGCAACTGTGCTAACGACTGTGCTACAGTGCCGCCCAGGAGTGACCTCTCATGAGTGCAGGCAGAAGAGATTCCATGTTGGTCTGCCAAAAGGTTTCAACCTCTGCAGCCAAATGATGCGGTGAGAGTAGAAGATTCTAAAGGACATGGGTGGTCCGAAGGGCCTGTTCCTGGGCTGTATTGTTCTTTGTTCTTTGGAGCAGATCTAAAAATATCCAGAGGATTTGTCCTCCAATTTACCACCTCACTTCTGCAACAAAGGATTGGTTCACTGTGGGTGGCATCAAGCTGATCGAGTAACCATGCCAGCGAGAAACGTGGCAGCGAGAAACGTGGCAGCGAGAAACGTGGCAGCGAGAAACGTGGCAGCGAGAAACGTGGCAGCGAGAAGCGTGGCAGCGAGAAACGTGGCAGCGAGAAACGTGGCAGCGAGAAACGTGGCAGCGAGAAGCGTGGCAGCGAGAAACGTGGCAGCGAGAAGCGTGGCAGCGAGAAACGTGGCAGCGAGAAACGTGGCAGCGAGAAGCGTGGCAGCGAGAAACGTGGCAGCGAGAAGCGTGGCACGGATCTGGCACAATCTGAGTTAACCATCTTGACAACAACTCTCATTGCAGCAGAAAAGTCAATGAACTTCCTCGCGAATACCTGTTGGTGGATAGCACAGTAAAAATGCCTGCATTGGCAGCGAGAACTGACGGTGCACCAGCGATTGTGACCGACACCGAGAACTGACATAGAACATACAGGGCAGAAGGAGGCCATTCGGCCCATCGCGTCTGCACCTACCCACTTAAGCCCTCACTTCCACCCTATCCCCGTAACCCAATAACCCCTCCCAACCTTTTTGATCACTAAGGGCAATTGATCACGGCCAATCCACCTAACCTGCACGTCTTTGGACTGTGGGAGGAAACCGGAGCACCCGGAGGAAACCCACGCAGACACGGGGAGGATGTGCAGACTCCGCACAGACAGTGACCCAGTGGGGAATCGAACCTGGGATCCTGATGCTGTGAAGCAACAGTGCTAACCACTGTGCAACCGAGCTGCCCTGATTAAGGTTAGGATTAGGGTGCACCATCGATTGTGACTGTCCCAGCCTCTCATTATAACCCAGACCATTAAGTCCTGGTAACATCTTCGTAAATCTCTTCTGAACTCTTTCTAGTTTAACAATATCCTTTCTATAATAGGGTGACCAGAACTGAACACAGTATTCCATGTGGGGTCTTACCAATGTCTTCTACAACTTCAACAAGACGTCCCAGCTCCTGTATTCAATATTCTGACCAATGAAACCAAGCATGCTGAATGCCTTCTTCACCACCCTGTCCACCTGCGACTCCACCTTCAAGGAGCTATGAACCTGTACCCCTAGATCTCTTTGTTCTATAACTCTCCCCAACGCCATACCATTAACTGAGCAGGTCCTGCCCTGATTTGATCGACCAAAACCTCACGTTTATCCAAATTAAACCTCCATCTGCCATTTATCGGCCCACTGGCCCAATTGGTCAAGATCCTGTTGCAATCTTATAGAACCTTCTTCACTATCCACTGTGCCACCAATCTTGGTGTCAACTGCAAACTTACTAACCATGCCTCCTACATGAAAATGAAATGAAATGAAAATCACTTATTGTCACAAGTAGGCTTCAAATGAAGTTACTGTGAAAAGCCCCTAGTCGCCACATTCCGGCGCCTGTTCAGGGACGCTGTTACGGGAATCGAACCGTGCTGCTGGCCTACCTTGGTCTGCTTTATCATCCAAATCATTAACATAAATCACAAATAACAGTGGACCCAGCACCGATCCCTGAGGCACACCGCTGGTCACAGGCCTCCAGTTTGAAAAACAACCCTCCACAACCTCCCTTTGTCTTCGGTCGCCAAGCCAATTTTGTATACAATTGACTACCTCACCCTCGCTTCATTGAGATTTAATCTTTTGGAGCAAACTACCATGTGGTACCTTGTCAAAGGCCTTGCAAAAGTCCATTTGGACAACGTCGACCGCACTGCCCTCATCTACCTTGGTTACCCCTTCAAAAAACTCAATCAAATTGGTGAGACATGACTTTCCCCTTACAAAGCCGTGCTGACTGTCCCTAATTAGTCCTTGCCTGTCTAAATGCCTGTAGATCCTGTCCCTCAGAATACCTTCCAACAACTTACCCAATACAGAAGTAAGGCTCACCGGTCTGTAGTTCCCAGGCTTATCCCCACAGCCCTTCTTGAACAAGGGCACAACATTTGCTATCCTCCAATCGTCAGGCACCTCTCCTGTGGCTGTCGATGATTCAAATATCTCAGCTCGGGGGCCGGCAATTTCCTCCTTCGCCTCCCACATCATCCTGGGATACATTTCATCAGGCCCCGGGGATTTATCTACCTTGACGCGCTTTAATACCTCCGGCACCTCCTTCTCTGGAATATGGACACTCCTCAAGACATCACTATTTATTTCCCCAATTTCCCTAACATCCGTGTCTTTCTCAACAGTAAATACTGACGAGAAATATTCATTTAGGACCTCTCCCATCCCTTGTGGATCTGCACACAGATGACCTTGTTTATCCTTAAGAGGGCCCTCCCTCTCCCTAGTCACCCTTTTACCTGTTATGTGTCTGTAAAAGCTCTTTGGATTTTCCTTTGCCGTATCTGCTGAAACAATCTCATGTCCCCTTTTTACCCTCCTGATTTCTCTCTTAACTCTACTCCGACAAGCCCTATACTCTTCAAGGGATCCACTTGATCCCAGCTGCCGATGCGTGTCATGTGCCTCCTTCTTCCTTTTGACCAGGGCCTCAATATCTCGAGTCATCCAGGGTTCCCTCCTTCTCCCAGCCTTACCCTTCACTCTGAGAGGAATGTGCTCACCCTGAACCCTAGTTAACACCCTTTTGAAAGATTCCCACTTACCAGCTGTAGCCTTGGCTGTAAACACACTCCCCCAATCAATGTTTGAAAGTTCCCGCCTAATACCATCAAAATTGGCCTTGCCCCAATTTAGAAATTTCGCTTCTCGGCCAGAACTATTATTCTCCATAGCTATCTTAAAACTAATGGAATTATAGTCACTGGTCCCAAAGTGATCCCTCACTAATACTTCCATCACCTGGCCCATAGCACTAGCCTGTCCAAGTCCTTCTGCAGCCCCCCTGCCTCAATACTACCTGTCCCTAGCTGGTGGCCAACCTAAGAAGGCTGCTGAATGTGATCATGATGCCCCCGGAGAGTAGGGAGGTAGAGGTAGTTGTGGCAATGGATGCCGAGAAGGCTTTCGATTGTGTTGAGTGGGACTATTTATGAGAGGTGCTGGGACGATTTGGGTTCGGGGAGGGCTTTACCGACTGGGTCAGACAGCTACCAGGCTCCGGAGGTGAGTGTAAGGACGAATAGGACGACATTTGACTATTTTAGACCGAGGGACAAGGCAGGGGTGCCCCCTCTCCCCACTGCTGTTTGTGCTATCAATAGAGCCCCTGGCAATTGCCCTGAGAGCTTCTATGGGTTGGAAGGGGCTGGTACGGGGGATGGGGGGGTGGAACACAGAGTTTTGTTGTACTCCGATGACCTGCTCTCATACATCACGGATCCAATGGCTGGGATGGATGAAATCATGGGAATCCTGAGGGAATTCGGCCGGTTCTCGGGGTATAAATTGAACATGGCAAAAAGTGAGTTGTTTGTAGTTCAGGCGAGGGGTCAGGAGGGTCGGCTGAGGGGGCCGCCGTTTAGGTTAGTAGGGAACAGTTTTAGATTCTTAGGGATACAGGTGGCGCGGGACTAGGGCCGGTTGCACAAGTTGAACTTATCCCGGTTGGTGGAGCAAATGAGGGTCGAGTTCCGGAGGTGGGATGTGGTCCCACTGACACTAGCGGGGAGAGTGCAGACGGTTAAAATGATGATCCTCCCGAGATTCCTGTTCGTATTCCAGTGTCTCCCCATTTTCATTCCGCGGTCCTTTTTCAAGAAGGTCAATAAAATGATTATCGGATGTGTGGGCGGGAAAGTCCCCGCGGGTGAGGAGATTGATGCTCGAGAGGAACCAGGGGGGAGGGGGGCTGGCGCTGCCAAACTTTAGTAATTACTACTGGGCGGCCAACATAGCTATGATAAGGAAGTGGATGGTGGGCGCGGGGTCGGATGGGGGCCGCTTCGTGCAGGGGCACCAGTCTGGCAGCCCTGGTTACGGTACCCCTGCCGCTCCCACCAGCCCTATGGTGGTGGCGACTTTGCGGATCTGGGGCCAATGGAGAAGGCACGTGGGGGAAGTGGGAGCATCAGTTTGGTCGTTAATTTGCGACAATCACCGGTTTGCCCCGGGGAATATGGACGGTGGGTTCCGAACATGGCAGAGAGCTGGGATTGAGAGGATGGGAGATCTGTTTAGGAAGGGAGTTTCCCGAGCATGAGGGCGTTAAGAGGAGAAATTCGGGCTGGCAAGAGGAAAACAGCTGGTGTAGGAGGGAGGGTTTCCGTTATCTGGACCACTGGGAGCTCTTCCGGGGCAGGTGTGACCTATATAAGAAGGACGGGTTGCATCTAAACTGGAGAGGCATAAATATCCTGGCCGCGAGGTTTGCTAGTGTCACACGGGAGGGTTTAAACTAGTATGGCAGGGGGGTGGGCACGGGAGCAATAGGTCAGAAGGTGAGAGCATTGAGGGAGAACTAGGGAATAGGGACAGTGGGGCACTGAGGCAGAGCAGACAGGGAGAAGTTGCTGAACACAGTGGGTCTGGTGGCCTGAAGTGCATATGTTTTAATGCAAGAAATATTACGGGTAAGGCAGATTAATTTAGAGCTTGGATTAGTACTTGGAACTATGATGTTGTTGCCATTACAGAGAGCTGGTTGAGGGCAGGGCAGGATTGGCAGCTAAACGTTCCAGGATTTAGATGTTTCAGGCGGGATAGAGGGGGATGTAAAAGGGGTGGCGGAGTTGCGCTACTGGTTAGGGAGGATATCACAGCTGTATTATGGGGGGACACCTCAGAGGGCAGTGAGGCTATATGGGTAGAGATCAGGAATAAGAAGGGTGCAGTCACAATGTTGGGGGTATACTACAGGCCTCCCAACAGCCAGCGGGAGATAGAGGAGCAGATAGGTAGACAGATTTTGGAAAAGAGTAAAATCAACAGGGTTGTGGTGATGGGAGACTTCAACTTCCCCAATATTGACTGGGACTCACTTAGTGCCAGGGGCTTAGACGGGGCAGAGTTTGTAAGGAGTATATTGTGAAAAGTTGTGGTCCCAGCACAGACCCCTGAGGCACACCACTAGTCACCGGCTGCCATCCTGAAAAAGACCCCTTTATCCCCACTCTCTGCCTTCTGCCAGTCAGCCAATCCTCTGTCCATGTCAGGATCTTACCCTGAACACCATGGGCTCTGAACTTATTTACCAGTCTCCTATGTGGCACCCTATAAATCATGTCCACTGGTTCTCCTTTGTCTAACTTCTTTGTAACTTCCTTAAAGAACTCTAACAGATTTGTCAGACCTCCCTTTGACGAAGCCGTGCTGACTCAGTCCTATTTTCCCATGCACTGCCAAGTACTCCGCAATCTCATCTTTAATAACAGACTCTAAAATCTTACCAATGACCGAAGTCAGGCTAACCGGCCTATAATTTCCCGTCCTCTGCCTCCCTCCCTTTTTAAACAGCGGTGTTACATTAGCCACTTTCCAGTCCTCTGGGACCCTTCCTGCCTCCAGTGATTCCTGAAAGATCATCACTAATACCTCCACAATCCCCTCAGCTATCTCGGTTAGAACCCTGGGGTGTAGTCCATCCGGTCCAGGTGACTTATCCACCTTCAGACCTTTCAGTTTCCCCAGAACCTTCTCCTTAGTGATGGTCACTGCACTCACCTCTGCCCCCTGATTCTCCTGGAGCTCTGGCATCCCACTGGTGTCTTCCACCGTGAGGACTGATGCAAAGTAACTATTCAGTTCCTCTGCCATTTCTTTGTTTCCTATTATTACTTCTCCAGCCACATTTTCCATTGGCCCAATGTCTATTTTTGCCTCTCTCTTACCTTTTATCTATTGAAACACTCTTCCTTTCTTCTTTTATATTATTAGCTAGCTTGAACTCATATTTCATCTTCTCCCCCGTTATTGCTTTTTTAGTTGTCCGCTGCTCGCTTTTAAAGGCTTCCTAATCCTCTGGTTTCCCACTAATACCCGCCACTTTGTATGCTTTTTCTTTAGCCTTTATGCTGTCCTTGACATCCCTCATCAGCCATGGATGCCTTGTCCTCCCCTTAGCATGTTTCCTCCTCTTTGGGATGAATTTCTGTTGTGCCTCCCGAATAACCTCCAAAAACTCCTGCCATTGCTGTTCCACTGTCTTCCCTGCTAGTCTCCTTCTCCAATCAACTCTGGCCAGCTCCTCCCTCATATCTTTGTAGTTATCCTTATTTAATTGTAATACCGTTACATCTGATTGCAGCTTCTCCCTCTCAAACTGCAGGGTAAATTCTACCACATTGTGGTCACTGCTCCCTAAGGGTTCCTTCACCTTAAGCTCCCTAATCAAGTCTGCCTCATTACACATCACCAAATCCAGAATTGCCTGTTCCCTAGTAGGCTCTGTCACAAGCTGCTCCAAAAAAACATCTCTTAGACATTCCACAAATTCCTTTTCTTGGGATCCACGACCAACCTGATTTTCCCAGTCCGCCTGCATATTGAAGTCCCCCATGATTATTCTAATATTACCTTTTTTACATGCCTTTTCTATCTCCTGATTTATTTTCTGCCCCACATCCTGACTACTGCTTCACAGGGATCAGTGCTGGGGCCTCTGTTGTTTGTGGTGTACATAATGATTTGGAGGAAAATGTAACCAGTCTGATTAGTGAGTTCGTGGATGGAACCAAGGTTGGTGGAGTGGCCGATAGTGTTGAGGATTGTCAGAGGATACAGCAGGACAGAGATAGGTTGGAGACTTGGGCAGAGAAATGGCAAATGGAGTTTAATCCAGATAAATTGAGATAATGCATTTTAACATAGAGGGGAAATTTACCGTAAATGGCAAAACTCTTTGGAATATAGAAAGTCAGAGAGATCTGGGCGTGCAGGTGCACAGAAATTGAAGGTGGCAACACAAGTGGACAAGGTAGTCAAGAAAGCAGACGGAATGCTTGCCTTCATTGGACGGGGCATCGAGTATAAAAACTGGCAAGTCATGCTGCTGTTGTATAGAACCTTGGTAAGGCTGCACTTGGAATATTGCGCACAATTCTGGTCGCCACACTACCAGAAGGATGTGGAGGCTTTGGAGAGGGTGCAGAGGAGGTTTACCAGGATGTTGCCTGGTCTGGAGGATGCTAGCTATGAGGAGCGGTTAGATAACCTCGGTTTGTTCTCACTGGAACGACGGAGGTAACTCACCTCCTGACCCCCCCAACGCCTGTCCACCATCTACAAGGACCAAGTCAGGAGTGCGATGGAAAACTCTCCACTTACCTGGATGAAATGAAAATGAAATGAAAATGAAATGAAATGAAAATCGCTTATTGTCACAAGTAGGCTTCAATGAAGTTACTGTGCAAAGCCCCTAGTCGCCACATTCCGGCGCCTGTTCGGGGAGGCTGGTACGGGAATTGAACTGTGCTGCTGGCCTGCCTTGGTCTGCTTTAAAAGCCAGCGATTTAGCCCTGTGCTAAACAGCCCCTGGGATGAGTGCAGCTCCAACAACACTCAAGAAGCTCGACACCATCCAGGACAAAGCAGCCCCGCTTGATTGCTCCCCTTCCACAAACATTCACTCCCTCCACCACCGACGCACAGTGGCAGCCGTGGGTACCATCTACAAGATGCACTGCAGTAACTCACCAAGGTTCCTCAGACAGCACCTCCCAAACACACGACCACTCCCATCTAGAAGGACAAGAGCAGCAGATACCTGGGAACCCCACCACCTGGAGGTTCCCCTCCAAGTCACTCACCACCCTGACTGGGAAATATATCGGCCGTTCCTTCACTGTCGCCAGGGCAACATCCTGGAACTCCCTCCCTAACAGCACAGTGGGTGTACCTGCATCCTAGTAAACCTCCTCTGCACCCTCATGGACTGCCGCGGTTCAGGAAGGCAGCTCACCCCCACCTTCTGAATTAGGGAGGGGCAATAAACACCGGCCCAGCCAGCGACGCCCACATCCCATAAATCAATTTTAAAAAATCTCTGCTCTTCAGTATCTCTCTGTCTCTCCGTGTCTGGATTTCTATAAAGTTCTCTCTCTCTTCCCCCTATATTTCACTCTCTGTCTCTTTGTTCAAGAAACATAGAAAATAGGAGCAGGAGGAGGCCATTCGGCCCATCTAGCCTGCTCCGCCCTTCATTATGATCATGGCTGATCATCCAACTCAATAGACTAATGCCGCTTTCCCCCAGAGCCTTTGATCCCCGACAAAGGGTCCATTGTCTGAAACCAGCCAATGTTTTGGACTCAACTCCATCCTGTGGTAACGAATTCCACAATCTCACCACTCTCTGGGTGAAGAAATGTCTCCTCATCTCTGTCCGAAATGGTCTCCCCCGTATCCTCATACTGTGACACCTGGTTCTGGACACACCCACCATCGGGAACATCCTTCCCGCATCGACCCTGTCCAGTCCTGTTAGAATTTTATAAGTCTCTATGAGATTCCCCCCCATTCTTCTGAACTCCAGCGAGAACAATCCTAACCGACTCAATCTCCTCATATGACAGTCCCGTCATGCCTGGAATCAGTCTGGTAAACCTTCGCTGCTCTCCCTCGAGAGCAAGAACATCCTTCCTCAGAGAAGGAGACCAAAACTGCTCACAATACTCCAGGTGTGACCTCACCAAGGCCCTGTACAATTGCAGCAACACATCCCTGCTTCTATACTCGAAACCTCTCGCAATGAAGGCCAACATACCATTAGCCTTCTTTACCGCCTGCTGCACCTGCATGCTTACCTTCAGCGACTGGTGCACAAGGACACCCAGGTCCCGCTGCACACTCCCCTCTCCTAATTTATGGCCATTCAGATAATAATTTGCCTTCTTGTTTTTGCTTCCAAAATGAATAATCTCGCATTTCTCCAAATTATACTGCATCAGTCATTCATTCACCCACTCGCTCAGCCTGTCCAAACCCTCTGAAGGATCTCTGTGTCCTCCTCACAGCTCACCCTCCCACACAACTTTGTCTCATCTGCAAATGTGGAGATATGGGGCGGGATTCTCTAATAATGGGGTGATGTCCCGACGCCGGCGTGAAAAGCGGCGCCAACCACTCTGCTGTCAACGGTCCCCGATAATAGGGAATGCTGCCCTTCCTCAGGGGCTAGGTCGGCGCCGCAATGGACCCCGCAGCTCCAGCCGGCGCGGAACGGCCCGTGCAACTTCGCGTATGTGCGGGGATTCCCTTCTCGGCGCCGGTCCCCGGGCAATATGGCTGAGCCCTACAGGGGCCCGGCACGGAGGAACATAGGCCCCCACGGAACCAGCCCGCTGGCCGATCGGTAGGCCCCGATCGCGGGCCAGGCCACTGTGGCCCCCCCCTCCAGGACGGCCCCCGCAGACTCACCTCTCAGGTCCCGCTGTGTGGGACCTGCGTAACACACGCCGGCGGGACTCGGCCGAACCCAGCAATCACTCGGCCCGTCGGGGCCCGGAGAATCGCCGGGGGTGGGGGCACTTTCACCGGTCCCCGGCCGGTGCGGCGGGAATCCCGTGGGCGCCCGAGAATCAGCGGTGGAGAATCGGGAAGCCGGCGTGGGGTTGGAGAATCCCGGCCATGACATTTTGTTCCTTCATCTAAATCATTAATATATATTGTGAATAGCTGGGGACCCAGAGCCCCACCCGAGGTACCCCACTAGTTACTGCCTCCCAAACTGAAAAGGACCCGTTAATTCCTACTCTGTATCTCCTGTCTCTCTTCTCCCTGTATCTCTCTTTCTGCTCTCTCTCTTCCCCGTTCTCTCTGTTCTCTCGCTCTTTGTTCTCTCTCTGATCCCTCTGTACTTAGAACATAGAACATACAGTTGAGAAGGAGGCCATTTGGCCCATCGAGTCTACACCGACCCACTTAAGCCCTCACTTCCACCCTATCCCTGTAACCTAATAACCCCTCCTAACCTTTTTGGACACTAAGGGCAATTTATCACGGCCAATCCACCTAACCTGCATGTCTTTGGACTGTGGGAGGAAACCGGAGCACCCGGAGGAAACCCACGCACACACGGGGAGAAAGTGCAGACTGTGACCCAGCGGGGAATCAAACCTGGGACACTGTCGCTGTGAAGCCACTGTGCTTACCACTGTGCTACTGTGCTGCCCATCTCTTCCTCTGATGGCCTCAGTAACTGGTATTAAATTTTTGTGATCTTTCTTGTTTTGTATCTTCCTGTACGGTTTTGTGTATGAAATCTACCTCATAAAATCCTAGAATTAAGCAGCGCAGAAAGCCACTCAGTCCATCATGTGGCTGCGACCTCTTTGCAGTCAATCCTCCCATGTCTGCACTCATGGGGAAGGGATAGTTGTTGCTGGTGAAACTTTATTCTGCCTGAAAAGCTGTGCTGACATTGTGTGTCATTAGGAACGGAAACAGGCTCCGAGGGAATGGAAAACTCTGTCTGTAATCCTCCTGCCAAAGCTGCCAAATATTGAATCAAGACACTTACCTCAGAACTGACGGTGTTGCAGATTCCACAGAGGTGATGATCTGTGTGACTCGGGTATTTTGGAGAACACTGGGCCTGAGCTGGACAATCTCGTGTGTAAGGGGTGTGTGTGTGTGGGGTGAGAGGGGTGATCGAGTGTGGGGCGGGAGGGGTGATCGAGTGTGGGGTGAGAGGGGTGATCGAGTGTGGGGCGGGAGGGGTGATCGAGTGTGGGGCGGGAGGGGTGATCGAGTGTGGGGCAGGAGGGGTGAGTGAGTGTGGGGTGAGTGAGTGTGGGGTGAGTGAGTGTGGGGTGAGTGAGTGTGGGGTGAGTGAGTGTGGGGTGAGTGAGTGTGGGGTGAGTGAGTGTGGGGTGAGTGAGTGTGCAGTTGAGGATCAGTCGCTGGCCAATTCTTCTTGTCAGAATCTGAAACAAAAATAAATCACAAATGAGGCCAGTAGGAACAAGAATTCACAACCCTTGGGGACTGGGAGACCAGGGGAGTTGATCAAAGTTTGAAAAGAACAGTTAGTGTGAATATAACACAGGATAGATTTCCAAGTCGGATGGTGTGTCACTTTGAGGGGAATGTCCAGGTGGTGTTCCCCATGTGTCTGCTGCCTTATCTTTCTGGATGATAGCGGTTGTCACATTGGACGTAATCTTGGTGAGTTACTGCAGTGCATCTTGTAGATGGTCCACACGGCTGCCACTGTGCGTCGGTGGTGGAGAGAGTGAATGTTTGTGGAAGGGGTGACAATCAAGCGGCTGCTTTGTCCTGGATGGTGTTGAGCTTCTTGAGTGTTGTTGGAGCTGTGCTCATCCAGGCAAGTGGAGAGTATTCCATCACACTCCTGACCTGTGTCTTGTAGATGGTGGACAGGCTTTGGGGGGTTCAGGACGTGAGTTAATCGCTGTCGGATTCCTAGCCTTTGACCTGCCCTGGTAGCCACAGTATTAATGTGGTTAGTCCAGCATATTAATCGTGGGGGATTCAGTGATAGTAATGCCTTTGGATGTTATACAACCATAGAAAATAGCAACAGGAGGAGAGCGTTTGGTCCACGGGCCCTGGTCTGCCGTTCAATGCGATCATGGCTGAACTGACTGACCTTAACTCCAGGTTCCCGTCTGTCCAGCACATTCTTTCCACCCAATCTGTCAAACCCAGCCTGGAATATATTCAGTGCCCCTCCCTCCAGTGCTCTCTGCCGATATCCAGACACTGACCAAGGGAAGAAATTCCTGCCCATCTGCTTCAGAAATGGGAGACTCTCATTTTTAAACTCCGGCCGCGATTCTCGCGTTGAGTTCAAGCGAGAGCAGAACACGGCCGGGGAATCCCAGGAGACGTCTCCAGCGAGCCTCCCGACAGCCTCTGGGCCTCCCGGGATTGTCCGGAATCCTGCCACACGTTGGAGTCAGAAAAACGCTCGCGAAAGTAGGTCTTAAACCTACTTTCGACCTACCTGCCCGGGATCCTCCCGCATCCCTCGATTCTCCGGCCTTCCCAGGGAGGCTGCAGCCGGGTGCCAGTCAGCGCTGGTCCGCACAAACCTGGAGTAGGCGGGGTGGCACCCGGGGGTCTCCCGCCCCCTGAAGATCCCAGAGTGGTCAGGGTTATGGCAGGGTGGATCCCTGACCCTGCACTGGAACGTGGGCATCTTGGCACTGCCATCCTGGCCCTGCCAAGGGTCAGGGGGCGAGGGGGCCATGCCCATGAAATGAGGGTGGACGGGGGGGTTTGAACGGTGGGGGAGTGCAGGGCAGGTAAGTAGATCAAAGATCAAGGACAATTACAGCACAGGAACAGGCCCTTCGGCCCTCCCAGCCTGCGCCGATCCAGATCCTTTATCTAAACCTGTCGCCTATTTTCCAAGGATCTACTTCCCTCTGCTCCCCGCCCGTTCATATACCTGTCTAGATGCATCTTAAATGATGCTATCGTGCCCGCCTCTACCACCTCCGCTGGCAAAGCGTTCCAGGCACCCACCACCCTCTGCGTAAAAAACTTTCCACGCACATCTCCCTTAAACTTTCCCCCTCTCACCTTGAAATCGTGACCCCTTGTAATTGACACCCCCACTCTTGGAAAAAGCTTGTTGCTATCCACCCTGTCCATACCTCTCATAATTTTGTAGACCTCAATCAGGTCCCCCTTCAACCTCCGTCTTTCCAACGAAAACAATCCTAATCTACTCAACATTTCTTCATAGCTAGCACCCTCCATACCAGGCAACATACTGGTGAACCTCCTCTGCACCCTCTCTGAAGCATCCACATCCTTCTGGTAATGTGGCGACCAGAACTGCACGCAGTATTCCAAATGTGGCCTAACCAAAGTCCTATACAACTGTAACATGACCTGCCGACTCTTGTACTCAATACCCCGTCCGATGAAGGCAAGCATGCTGTATGCCTTCTTAACCACTCTATCGACCTGCGTTGCCACCTTCAGGGTACAATGGACCTGAACTCCCAGATCTCTCTGTACATCAATTTTCCCCAGGACCCTTCCATTGACCGTATAGTCCGCTCTTGAATTGGATCTTCCAAAATGCATCACCTCGCATTGCCTGGATTGAACTCCATCTGCCATTTCTCTGCCCAACTCTCCAATCTATCTATATTTTGCTGTATTCTCTGACAGTCCTCCTCGCTATCTGCAACTCCACCAATCTTAGTATCATCTGCAAACTTGTTATCAGACCACCTATACCTTCGTCCAGATCATTTATGTATATCACAAACAACAGTGGTCCGAGCACGAATCCCTGTGGAACACCACTAGTCACCTTTCTCCATTTTGAGACACTCCCTTCCACCACTACTCTCTGTCTCCTGTTGCCCAGCCAGTTCTTTATCCATCTAGTTAGTACACCCTGAACCCCAGACGACTTCACTTTTTCCATCAACCTGCCATGGGAAACTTTATCAAACGCCTTACTGAAGTCCATGTATATGACATCTACAGCCCTTCCCTCATCAATTAACTTTGTTACTTCCTCAAAGAATTCTATTAGGTTTGTAAGACATGACCTTCCTGCACAAAACCATGCTGCCTATCACTGATAAGTCTATTTTCTTCCAAATGTGAATGGATCCTATCCCTCAGTATCTTCTCCAACAGTTTGCCTACCACTGACGTCAAGGTCACAGGTCTATAATTCCCTGGATTATCCCTGCTACCCTTCTTAAACAAAGGGACAACATTAGCAATTCTCCAGTCCTCCGGGACCTCACCTGTGCTCAAGGATGCTGCAAAGATATCTGTTAAGGCCCCAGCTATTTCGTCCCTCGCTTCCCTCAGAAACCTGGGATAGATCCCATCCGGACCTGGGGACTTGTCCACCTTAATGCCTTTTAGAATACCCAAAACGTCCCCCTTCCTTATGCCGACTTGACCTAGAGTATTTAAATATCCATCCCTAGCCTCAACATCTGTCATGTCCCTCTCCTTCGTGAATACCGATGCAAAGTACTCATTAAGAATCTCACCCATTTCCTCTGACTCCACGCATAAATTCCCTCTTTTGTCTTTGAGTGGGCCAATCCTTTCTCTAGTTACCCTCTTGCTCCTTATATATAAATAAAAGGCTTTGGGATTTTCCTCAACCCTGTTAGCCAAAGATATTTTATGACCCCTTTTAGCCCTCTTTATTGCACGTTTGAGATTTGTCCTACTTTCCCGATATTCCTCCAAAGCTTCATCAGTTTTAAGTTGCCTAGATCTTATGTATGCTTCCTTTTTCATCTTAGCTAGTCTCACAATTCCACCCGTCATCCATGGTTCCCTAATCTTGCCATTTCTATCCCTCATTTTCACAGGGACATGTCTGTCCTGCACTCTAATCAACCTTTCCTTAAAAGACTCCCACATTTCAAATGTGGATTTACCCTTAAACAGCTGCTCCCAATCCACATTCCCTAGCTCCTGTCGAATTTTGTTAAACTTGGCCTTTCCCCAATTTAGCTTCCATTAGGAACACTCTCGTCTTTGTCCATGAGTATTCTAAAACTTACGGAATTGTGATCGCTATTCCCAAAGTAATCACCGACTGAAACTTCAACCACCTGGCCGGGATCATTCCCCAATACCAGGTCCAGTATGGCCCCTTCCCGAGTTGGACTATTTACATACTGCTCCAAAAGACTCTCCTGGATGCTCCTTATAAATTCTGCTCCATCTACGCCTCTAACACTACATGAGTTCCATTCAATGTTGGGGAAGTTAAAATCTCCCATCACGACCACCCTGTTGCTCCTACAATTTTCTTTAATCTGTCTACATATTTGTACCTCTACTTCACGCTCGCTTTTGGAGGCCTGTAGTAAAGTCCCAACAATGTTACTGCACCCTTCCTATTTCTTAGCTCTACCCATATTGCCTCAGTGCTCGAATCCTCCATCGTGCCCTCCTTAATCACAGCTGTGATATCATCTCTGACCAGTAATGCAACTCCTCCACCCCTTTTACCTCCCTCTCTATCCCTCCTGAAGCATCTATACACTGGGATATTTAATTGCCAGTCTTGCCCTTCCCTCAACCAAGTCTCAGTAATACCAATAACATCATATTCCCAGGTACTAATCCAAGCCCTAAGTTCATCTGCCTTCCCTGCTACACTTCTCGCATTGAAACAAATGCACCTCAGACCACCTGTCCCTTTGCGTTCTTCATCTCTTCCCTGTCTACTCTTCCCCTTAGTCACATTGAGTTTATTATCTAGTATCTAAGTAGGGGCCTCCGGGAGGTTGGAGGGGTGATGGGCGGGGGTCCGAGAAGGGAGAGGGTGCTGTAAGGGGGCTTGTGGGGGCCTCCTTCAGGAGGGTGTGGGGTAGAATCTTTGTGTGTGTGGGGGGGTTGACATTGCCCATAGGTGAGGGGTGTGGGGGACCCACAATCTCACTTAGAGACTGGGGCAAATGGCGGCCGCCCGATCTCGGAGTTCAGCTCCCCAGTGTGTGGGCTAAACCAGTGAGAAACCTCCCCAAGGGCCCAGAAAAGTGAGTAAGTGTCATTGAATAGCAATGGGGAACTCGCTGAAAAAACCACCACAAATTAATTTTGAAATGTTTTGGGAGAATTGGGGCCCTTTGTCTCCTCGTTCTAGATTCCATCGTGAGGCAAAAATCCTTTCAGCATCGACGATAGTAATCCCCCAAAGAATCCGATGTTCAAACAAGGTCATCTTAGAAAGAGTAGGGCCCATGAGGAAGCAAGGGAGAAATCTGTGGGTGCAGCCAGAGGCACTGGGAGGGTGTTGAATGAATATTTCACATCTGTCTTCACCCAAGAGAATGAGGAGGTAGGTACAGCACTCGGGGAGAGAGACTGAGGTTCTTGAGCAAATTGTCACAGGGAGGGACAAGGTATTGGAGGTGTTGACGGGCTTAAAAGTGGAGAAATCTCCAGGTGCGGATGAATTGGTGGGACAGTAAATAGTGAGGGGGATATACAGGAGGATAGAGACGGGCTGATCAGTAGCAAATGGAATTCAATCCGGATAATCCGTGATGCACTTGGGCAGGACAAACAAGGGAAGGGAATACAGGATAAACGGCAGGACCCTGGGAAGCACCGAGGATCAGAGGGACCTTGGTGTGCATGTACACCCGTCCCTTAAGGCAGCAGAGCAGGTGGATGCAGTGGCTAAGACACATCCCGGTGCCTGTTCGGGTCACAGAGGGAGAATTCAGAATGTCCAATTCACCTAACAGCACGTCTTTCGGGACTTGTGGGAGGAAACCGGAGCACCCGAAGGAAACCCACGCAGACACGGGGAGAACGTGCAGACTCCACATAGACAGTGACCCAGCGGGGAATCGAACCTGGGACCCTGGCGCTGAGAAACAACAGTGCTAACCACTGTGCTACCGTGTCATCCTTCATTTCAGTGTTAATGTGAACCTACTTATGACACTACAAAAGATTTTTTAATATTATATGGTATACTTGCCTTTATTAGCCGAGGCACAGAGTTTAAGAGACAGGAAGGTTATGCTGGGACTGTATAAACGTTGGTTAGGCCACAGCTCGAGTATTGTGAGCAGTTCTGGAATCCACATTACAGGAGGGATGTGCCGGCTGTCGGGAACTTCCTGGTCTGTTTCACTCGTTTAATGCCTGCCCGGCAAGCTGCTATGTGGACAGACCCAGCAGATCCACATGACTCGGTATGCTCTGTGGCATAGTCCGTGATGTCATGCTGATGGACTTGGCAAGCAGCCAATCTGCTCATTGGAAATCTGGGTTTGGAAAAATTCTTGTTTGAGATTGGTGGAGTTTTTCAGAATCATCTGGAACAGGTGAATCAAGCCCCATTTTGCCAGCTCTGGGATAGATCCGGGCCAGGCAATGTGTCCAAGTTTGCAGACGTTCGAGGCATAGCCTCAAAATAAGGGGAAGTAGATTTAGGACTGAGTTTAGGAGGAACTTCTTCACCCAAACGGTTGTGAATCTATGGAATTCCTTGCCCAGTGAAGCAGTAGAGGCTCCTTCATTAAATGTTTTTAAGATAAAGATAGATAGTTTTTTGAAGAATAAAGGGATTAAGGGTTATGGTGTTCGGGCCGGAAAGTGGAGCTGAGTCCACAAAAGATCAGCCATGATCTCATTGAATGGCGGAGCAGGCTCGAGGGGCCAGATGGCCTACTCCTGCTCCTAGTTCTTATGTTCTTATGACACTAAGATGAGTGGTAAAGCAAAAAGTGCAGAGGATACCGGAAGTCTGCAGAGGGATTTGGATAGGTTAAGTGAATGGGCTAGGGTCTGGCAGATGGAATACAATGTTGACAAATGTGAGGTTATCCATTTTGGTAGGAATAATAGCAAAAGGGATTATTATTTAAATGATAAAATATTAAAACATGTTGCTGTGCAGAGAGACCTGGGTGTGCTAGTGCCTGAGTCGCAAAAAGTTGGTTTACAGGTGCAACAGGTGATTAAGAAGTTGAATGGAGTTTTGTCCTTCATTGCTAGAGCGATGGAGTTTAAGACTAGGGAGGTTATGCTGCAATTGTATAAGGTGTTAGTGAGGCCACACCTTGAGTATTGTGTTCAGTTTTGGTCTCCTTACCTGAGAAAGGACGTACTGGAGATTCACGAGGTTAATCCCAGAGCTGAAGGGGTTGGATTACGAGGAGAGGTTGAGTAGACTGGGACTGTACTCATTGGAATTTAGAAGGATGAGGGGGGATCTTATAGAAACATATAAGATTATGAAGGGAATAGATAGGATAGATGCGGGCAGGTTGTTTCCACTGGCGGGTGAAAGCAGAACTAGGGGGCATAGCCTCAAAATAAGGGGAAGTAGATTTAGGGCTGAGTTTACATAGAACATAGAACAGTACAGCACCGTACAGGCCCTTCGGCCCACCATGTTGTGCCGAACTAGTCTGAAACTAAGATCAAACCAACCTGCTCCCAATCATTCTAGTGCACTCCATGTGCCTGTCCAATAACCGCTTGAAAGTTCCTAAAGTGTCCGACTCCACTACCATAACTGGGAGTGCGTTCCACACCCCAACCACTCTCTGAGTAAAGAGCCTACCTCGGACATCCCTCCGATATCTCCCACCCTGAATCTTATAGTTATGCCGCCTTGTAACAGCTACATCCACCCGAGGAAATAGTCTCTGAACGTCCACTCTATCTATCCCCCTCATCATCTTATAAACCTCTATTAAGCCTCTCATCCTCCTCCGCTCCAATGAGAAAAGCCCTAGCTCCCTCAACCTTTCCTCATATCCAATCCAGGCAGCATCCTGGTAAATCTCCTTTGCACCCTTTCCAATGCTTCCACATCCTTCCTATAATGAGGTGACCAGAAATGCACACAATACTCTAAATGTGGTCTCGCCAGGGTCATGTATAGTTGCAGCATAACCCCGCGGCTCTTAAACTCAAGCTCCCTGTTAATAAATACTAACGCACTATAGGCTTTCTCCATGGCTCTATCCACTTGAGTGGCAACTTTCAGAGATCTATGGACATGGACTCCAAGATCTCTCTGTTCCTCCACATTTTTCAGAACCATGTAATCCGCAATCAAATTCTTCCTACCAAAATGAATCACCTCGCACTTATCAGGGTTAAACTCCATCTACCACTTTTCCGTTCAGCTCTGCATCCTATCAATGTCTCTTTGCAGCATACAACAGCCCTCCACCTCATCCACTACTCCACCAATCTTGGTGTCATCAGCAAATTTACTGACCCACCCTTCAGCCCCCTCCTCCAAGTCATTGATAAAAATCACAAATAGTAGAGGACCCAGCACTGATCCCTGTGGTACACCGCTGGTAACTGGTCTCCAGTCTGAACATTTTCCATCCACCACCACCCTCTGTTCAAGAAGGCAGCTCACCCCCACCTTCTGAAGGGCAGCGAGGGATGGGCAATAAACACCGGCCTAACCAGCGACGTACATTTCCCGTGAATACATTTTAAATAAAGTGAAAGACACGGTTAATACAATGTGTCCAGAGACTGGATTGAGATCCAATTGTAGCTCAAAGCGTGCCTCAAAACCCTGACCCCGCGCTGCCTGTGACCTTACCGCCTGCCCACGTGGTTGGATGTTCAGTGATGGCGCTAACTGATGACACAGCTCGCTCTCTCTCCCTCTCTCTCCCTCTCTCTTTCTCTCTTTCTCTTTCTCGCTGTCGCTCGAAGCTCTGGGTACCAGCTATTTTGCTGATTCCCCCTAAAGCAGAGAATCAAAAGAAAAAAATGGATTATCCAACATCTTTATAATGTAATAATCTTTTTTATTGTCACAAGTGGGCTTACATTAACACTGCAGTGAAGTTACTGTGAAAATCCCCTAGTCCCCACATTCCGGCGCCTGTTCGGGTACACAGCGGGAGAATTCAGAATGTCCAATTCACCTAACAGCACGTCTTTCGGGACTTGTGGGAGGAAACCGGAGCACCCGGAGGAAACCCACGCAGACACGGGGAGAACATGCAGACTCTGCACAGACAGTGACCCAGCGGGGAATCGAACCGGGACCCTGGCGCTGTGAAGGCAGCAGTGCTAACCACTGTGCCACCGAGTTGCCCTAATTCAATGGGAAAGATCTTCACTGGATATTCAAGAACTTAATGGAAAACAAAGAGCAAATTCTGCCCCCCACCCCCCACCCCACCCCATCTTTCTCTCCCCAGTCTCTCTCCCTAGTCATCCTCCTCCTCTCTCTACCCCTCTCTCTTTCTCCCTCTCTGTCTCCCTCACACCCTCTCCCTCTCTCTCTCGACCTCTCTCTCTCTCTCCCCAGGCTCTCTCTCTCTCTTGCTCTCTCCCCCTCTTTCTCTCTCTCTCTACTCCCCCCCCACCCCAGTTTCTCCCTCTCTCCCTTTCTCTCTCTGTCTGTCTCTCTTGCCCATTCTCTCTCTCCCATGTACTCCCTCCCCCAGCCTCTCTCCCTCCCTCCCCCCCCCCCCCCCTTGGCTCTCCATCTCGGTCTCTATCTTTTCCCCTCACCCCCATCCCTCTTCCTCTCTCCCCTGTGGTATGATCGTGCATCATCCCCCAGTCTCTCTCTCCCACACTCTCCCCTCCAGTCTCTCTCTCTCCCCCAGTCTCTCTCACTCTCTCCCCCAGTCTCTCTCTCCCACACTCTCCCCTCCAGTCTCTCTCTCTCTCCCCCAGTCTCTCTCTCTCTCCCCTCCAGTCTCTCTCTCCCACACTCTCCCCTCCAGTCTCTCTCTCTCTCTCCCAGTCTCTCTCATTGTCTGTGCGGAGTCTGCACGTTCTCCCCGTGTCTGCGTGGGTTTCCTCCGGGTACTCCGGTTTCCTCCCACAAGTCCCGAAAGACGTGCTGTTAGGTGAATTGGACATTCTGAATTCTCCCTCAGTGTACCCGAACAGGCGCCGGAATGTGGTAACTAGGGGCTTTTCACAGTAACTTCATTGCAGTGTTAATGTAAGCCTACTTGTGAGAATAAAGATTACTTTACCTGTCTCTCTCTCTCCCTCGCCCCCAGTCTCTCCCTCCTCCCCCAGTCTCTCCCTCTCCCCGTCTCTCTCTCTCTCCCCCAGTCTCTCTCTCCCCCAGTCTCTCTCTCTCTCCCCCAGCCCCCAGTCTCTCTCTCTCTCCCTCTGTGGTATTATAGGTATTACGGTACCTGATAGGCTAAAGCACCATTGGTGGAAACTGTATGCTTTCTATTGGTAGAATGTATGATAGCTCCGCCCTGATAGGCGGGGTATAAGAACCCGTGCCGCCCCAGCAGCCCTCATTCTGTACCTGAGCTGCTGGGGGAAACATCTAGCTTATTAAAGCCTTCAGTTGGACTACAACCTCGCTTTAGTGGTCATTGATCGTGCATCAAGTTAATAAGCTAGTTTTGTAAGAAGAAAGGATGGAGCTCCGAATCAAGCCAGAGTATCTGCAACTTAGCCCCCACGCGGCGAACTCAGCGGCAATCTTTAAACACCGGCTGGCGTGCTTTAAAGGGTATCTCGAGACGGCCGAAAACACACCCACAGGAGAGCAGAAACTGCACGTCCTGCACTCAAGGGTGAGCCCGGAGATTTACACCCTCATCGAGGAAGCGGAAGACTTCGATGCAGCAATAGAGCTGCTAAAAGGACACTATATTCGCCCGCGTTTATGTTCCCGACCGCGCGGCAGCCCCCTGGGCAGCGTGGAACCCCTCCGCGGCCGACCCCGAGACTTCCCCCATTCCCCCACAGGCCTGCGCTGCAAGGCAGCCTGGCAATCCCGAGGGGCTCCGCTGCTACTTTTGTGGGCAGGCCAAGCACCCCCGCCAGCGCTGCCCGGCCCCGCGCATTCATCTGCAAGGGATGCAGCAAAAAGGACCATTTCGTGGGGGTATGCCAGGCCCGGGCGGTCGCCGCGGTCTCCGGCGGCGAATGCGGACCGCAACAACAAACTTCTCCACGGGCCCCGTGCGTCCAGCGGTCGCCGCCATCTTCATATCCCAGGGCCACGTGCGGACCCCGGGCGCCGCCATCTTGTTCCGCGGACACCACGTTAGAGGGATGGGCACCGCCATCTTGTGCATCCCCAGCCATGTGCTCCCAATGGGAGCCGCCATCTTGGATGAATCCCCAGGACCCCAGCTCGGCTGACCACGCACTGCCCGAAGAGAACTCTCAACTGCTGCGATTAGCCTCGGTGACCCTGGATCAGTCTTGGCCTCGAACTCTCTCAACCGCTACAACGACCGTATTCATCAACGGGCACGAGACGTCCTGCCTAATCGACTCGGGGAGCACAGAGAGCTTCATACACCCCGACACAGTAAGGCGCTGTTCTCTCCTCGTCCACCCCATTAATCAAAAAATCTCCCTGGCCTCCGGTTCCCACTCAGTGGAGATAAAGGGGTTTTGTGCAAACCTCACAGTCCAGGGAAGGGAGTTCAAAAATTTCCGTCTCTACGTCCTTCCCCACCTCTGCGCAGCTACACTCCTGGGTTTAGACTTCCAGTGTAATCTTTCAAAGTCTGACCTTCAAATTCAGCTGCCCTATACCCCCCCTCACTGTCTGCGGACTCGTGACCCTTAAGGTCGACCCGCCTTCCCTGTTTGCGAACCTCACCCCGGATTGCAAACCCGTCGCCACCAGGAGCAGACGCTACAGTGCCCAGGACCGGATCTTTATTAGGTCAGAGGTCCAAAGGCTACTGAGGGAAGGGGTCATTGAAGCCAGTAACAGCTCCTGGAGAGCTCAAGTAGTGGTGGTAAAGACCGGGGAGAAGCATAGGATGGTCATCGACTACAGTCAGACCATCAACAGGTTTACGCAGCTGGACGCGTACCCTCTCCCCCACATATCCGACCTGGTAAACAGGATCGCACATTACAAGGTCTTCTCCACAGTCGATCTCAAGTCCGCCTACCATCAGCTCCCCATCTGCACTAGTGACCGCAAATACACTGCCTTCGAGGCAGATGGGCAGCTCTACCACTTCTTAAGGGTTCCCTTCGGTGTCACCAACAGGGTCTCGGTCTTCCAGCGCGAGATGGACCGAATGGTTGACCGGTACGGTTTACGGGCAACATTCCCGTATCTCGATAATGTCACCATCTGTGGCCACGACCAGCAGGACCACGACACAAACCTCCGAAAATTTCTCCAGACCGCAAAGATCCTTAACCTTACATACAACAAGGATAAATGAGTGTTTAGCACCGACCGTCTAGCCATCCTCGGCTACGTAGTGCGAAATGGAGTTATAGGCCCCGACCCTGAACGCATGCGCCCCCTTATGGAGTTCCCCCTCCCCCAATGCCCCAAGGCCCTGAAGCGCTGCCTCAGGTTTTTCAGTGACTACGCCCAGTGGGTCTCCAACTACGCGGACAAGGCCCGTCCCCTGATCCAATCCACAGCTTTTCCCCTGTCGATGGAGGCCCGCTAGGCCTTCAGCCGCATCAAAGCAGACATTGCAAAGGCCACGATGCGTGCCATCGACGAGTCCCTCCCCTTCAGGGTCGAGAGTGATGCGACCGCCGTCGCTCAGGCGGCCACCCTCAACCAAGCGGGCAGGCCCGTGGCCTTCTTATCCCGCACCCTCCATGCTTCCAAAATCCACCACTCCTCAGTCGAAAAGGAGGCCCGGGCCATAGTAGAAGCTGTGCGACATTGGAGGCATTACCTGGCCGGCAGGAGATTCACTCTCCTCACTTACCAACGGTCGGTCACTTTCATGTTCGATAATGCGCAGCGGGGCAAGATTAAAAACAACAAGATCTTGCGGTGGAGGATAGAACTCTCCACCTTCAATTACGAGATCTTGTATCATCCCGGGAAGCTGAACGAGCCTCCTGACGCCCTGTCCCGCGGCACATGTGCCACCGCACAAGTGGACCGCCTCCGAGCCCTCCACGAGGACCTCTGCCACCCGGGGGTCACGCGCTTTTTCCATTTTGTCAAGACCCGCAAACTGCCCTACTCCAACGAGGTCAGGACAGCCACCAGGGACTGCCAAATCTGCGCGGAGTGCAAACCGCACTTCTACCGGCCAGAGAAAGCGCACCTGATAAAGGCTTTCAGTCCCTTTGAACGCCTTAGCATGGGCTTCAAAGGCCCCCTCCCCTCCACCGACCGCAACACGCATCTCCTGTACGTTGACGAGTACTCTCGGTTCCCATTCGCCATCCCCTGCCCCGACATGACCGCAACCACCATCATCAAGGCCCTCCATAGCATCTTTGCACTGTTCGGGTTCCCCACTTACATACACAGTGATAGGGGGTCCTCCTTTATGAGCGATGAACTGCGTCAATTCCTGCTCAGCAAGGGCATCGCCTCGAGCAGGACGACCAGTTACAACCCCCGGGGTAACGGACAGGTAGAGAGGGAGAACGGAACGGTCTGGAAGACCGTCCTACTGGCCCTACGGTCCAGGAACCTCCCAGTCTCCCGCTGGCAAGAAGTCCTCCCGGATGCCCTCCACTCCATCCGGTCACTGCTTTGTACGACCACCAATCAGACACCTCACAAACGTCTCCTTGTCTTCATCAGGAAGTCCTCCTCTGGGACCTCGCTCCCGACCTGGCTGGCAGCTCCCGGACCCATCCTGCTCCGAAAACACGTGCGGGCGCACAAATCGGACCCATTGGTCAAGAGGGTCCAGCTGCTCCATGCTAACCCCCAGTACACCTACGTGGCACACCCCTACGGCCAACAAGATACGGTCTCCCTATGGGACCTGGCGCCCGCCGGAGCCCCACGCACATTCCAGCCACCAGTCCCGCCCTCCCCTCCACCGGGGCACCTTACAGGAGGATCGGTCCTTCCGCCGGCCCCGTCTATGCCCCCCCCCCACCCACCGACGCACCCCGCAGGCGCTCCCTTCCCAGGTCAACCGTTTTCCCCACCAGCGGCGTCTAGGGGTGTTGAAGCTGCCATGGAGATCGAGGCCACGCTCCCGGAGTCACAGACGCCCGAGCCTCCACCGGAGTCACCACCGAGGCTCCGACGATCACAGAGGACGACCAGGGCCCCCGATCGACTGATTGCTTCATTTTAATTGTAATCTGTAAATCTCAACCATCACATGTACATAGCTACCAGACTTGTAAATAGTTACTAAACACTGTACGGAGGTATTACGGTACCTCCATAACTAATTATACCATGTTGTTATGTTTTGTAGTTTCAGGCCACCACCCCCGCCGGACTCTTTTTTAACAGGGGGTGAATGTGGTATTATAGGTATTACGGTACCTGACAGGCGAAAGCACCACTGGTGGAAACTGTATGCTTTCTATTGGTAGAATGTATGATAGCTCCGCCCTGCTAGGCGGGGTATAAGAGCCCGTGCCACCCCAGCAGCCTTCATTCTGTACCTGAGCTGCTGGGGGAAACATCTAGCTTATTAAAGCCTTCAGTTGGACTACAACCTCGCTTTAGTGGTCACTGATCGTGCATCACTCTCCCCCAGTCTCTCTCTCTCCCCCAGTATTTCTCTCTCTCTCTCTCCCCCAGTCTCTCTCTCCCCCAGTCATTCTCTCTCTCTCTCCCCCAGTCTCTCTCTCTCTTCCCCAGTCTCTCTCTCCCCCAGTGTCTCTCTCTCCCCCAGTTCCCCTCTCTCTCTCTCCCAGTCTCTCACTCTCCCCCAGTCTCTCTCTCTCTCCCCCAGTCTCTCTCCCCCAGTCTCTCTCTCCCTCAGTCTCTCTTTCTCCCCCAGTCTCTCTCTCTCCCCCCCAGTCTCTCTCTCCCTCAGTTTCTCTCTCTCTCCCAGTCTCTCTCTCTCCCCAGTCTCTCTCTCTCTCCCCCAGTCTCTCTCCCTTAGTCTCTCTCTCCCCCAGTCTCTCTCGCTCTCTCCCCCACTGATGCACTATCAATTACGACGAGACGAGAGTAGAGAGTAATCGAGGCTTTATTACACAGAGATGTGTGGCCTCCTACAGCTGCTACCAGCAATGGGAGCAGCTCGGTGTGCACACACATTTATACTCCGCCTACTGGGCGGAGCCAGCAGGCAGGGATCGACCCCCATACCTGTAGTACAGGAGCCTTCCGTATTACCTCTAATTCAACTATTATACAAACAGTGGTGACTACCACATTCACCCCCTGTTAATAAAAGAGTCCAGCGGTGGTTGTGAGGATTTAAAGGTTACAGTCTGGTGAAAATTTACAAATATAGCCGGTCGGGTGCCTTGATCCTCCGCTGTGATGATGCAGGCGCCGACTTGGTCGCCTGTGACTCCGGGAACGTGTTGTCCTCCAACCTCGGGTGGAACCAGTGGGAGGACGGTTCGTCCTGGGGCGGGGGCTGTAGTGAGGTGCGCTGGGGGGAGGGTGGGTAGCACCGAGGCAATCGGAGGGGGGGGGGGGTGTCGGGTGGTGTTGGGCCGTGGGTGGGGATCCAGCTGGTGCCAGGTCCCTGAGGGAGACTGTGTCCTGGTGGCCGTCGGGGTACGCCACGTATCCATACTGTGGGTTCGCATGCAGCAGTTGTACCCTTTCGACCAATGGGTCCGCCTTGTGGAGCCGCACGTGCTTGTGGAGGAGGACGGGTCCTGGAGGTGCCAGCCACGTTGGGAGTGAAACCCCGGAGGTGGACTTCCTGGGGAAGGCAAAGAGACGTTCATGGGGGGTTTCGTTAGTCGCCGTGCACAGGAGCGACCGAATGGAGTGAAGTGCATCGGGGAGGACCCCTTGCCAGCGGGAGACCGGGAGATGTTTAGACCGCAGGGCCAGCAGGACGGCCTTCCAGACCGTCCCATTCTCCCGCTCCACCTGCCCGTTTCCCCGGGGGTTGTAGCTGGTCGTCCTGCTTGAGGCAATGCCCCTGTTGAGCAGGAACTGACGCAGCTCATCGCTCATAAATGAGGGTCCCCGGTCGCTGTGGACGTAGGCGGGGAAACCGAACAGAGCGAAGATGGTGTTGAGGGCTTTGATGACCGTCGCAGACGTCATATCGGGGCATGGGATGGCGAAAGGGAATCTGGAGTATTCATCGACCACGTTCAGGAAGTACGTGTTTCGGTCGGTGGAGGGGAGGGGCCCTTTGAAATCCATGCTGAGGCGTTCAAAGGGACGGGAGGCCTTCACCAGGCACGCACGGTCTGGCTGGTAGAAGTGCGGTTTACACTCCACGCAGACCTGGCCGTCTCTGGTGATAGCCCTGACCTCCTCGATGGAGTAGGGCAGATTGTGAGCCTTTAATGAAGTGAAAGAACCGGCTGACCGCTGGCTGACAGAGATCGTTGTGCAGGGTCCGGAGTCGGTCCACTTGTGCGCTGGCACATGTACCTCAGGACAGGGCATCGGGGGGCTCATTGAGCTTACCGGGGCGATACAAAATCTCGTAATTGTAGGTGGAGAGCTCGATCCTCCACCTCAAGATTTTATCATTTTTGATCTTGCCCCGCTGTGTATTATTAAACATGAAGGCAACCGACCGTTGGTCTGTGAGGAGAGTGAATCTCCTGCCGGCCAGGTAATGCCTCCAATGCCGCACAGCTTCTACGATGGCTTGGGCCTCCATTTCGATGGAGGAGTGCCGAATTTCAGAGGCATGGAGGGTGCGGGAAAAGAATGCCACGGGCCTGCCTGCCTGGTTGAGGGTGGCGGCCAGAGCGACGTCTGATGCATCGCTCTCAACTTGAAAGGGGAGGGTCTCGTCGACCGCGTGCATCGCGGCCTTGGCGATGTCGGCCTTGATACGGTTGAAGGCCTCGTGAGCCTCGGCCATTAGGGGAAAAACTGTGAAGCGAATGAGTGGGCGGGCCTTGTCCGCATAGTTAGGGACCCACTGGACATAATAGGAGAAAAACCCCAGGCATCGTTTGAGGGCCTTGGGGCAGTGGGGGAGGGGGAGTTCCATGAGGGGGCGCATGCGATCGGGGTCAGGCCGTAGAACTCCGTTCTGGACCACATAGCCGAGGATGGCGAAGCGGTTGGTGCTGAACACACACTTCTCCATATTGTACGTGAGATTCAGGAGTTTGGTGGTGTGGAGAAATTTGGAAAGGTTGGCATCGTGGTCCTGCTGGTCGTGGCCGCAGGTGGTGACGTTGTCCAGGTACGGGAAAGTGGCCCGCAGCCCGTACCGGTCAACCATTCGGTCCATCTCCCATTGGAAGACCGAGACCCCGTTAGTGACGCCGAAGGGAACTCTAAGGAAGTGGTAAAGGCGGCCGTCTGCGACAAACGCAGTGTATTGGCGGTCCGCCTTGCGGATGGGGAGCTGGTGGTAGGCAGATTTCAGGTCTACTGTCGAGAAGACCCGGTACTGTGCAATCTGATTGACCATATCAGATATGCGTGGGAGGGAGTATGCGTCGAGCTGCGTGTACCGATTGATGGTCTGACTGTAGTCAATGACCATCCTGCGTTTCTCCCCAGTCTTTATAACTACCACTTGGGCTCTCCAGGGGCTGTTGCTGGCCTCGATGATACCTTCCCGCAGTAGCCGTTGGACCTCCGACCTGATGAAGGTCCTGTCCTGGGCGCTGTACCTCCTGCTCCTGGTGGCGACGGGTTTGCAATCCGGGCTGAGGTTTGCAAACAGGGAAGGTGGGTCCACCTTAAGGGTCGTGAGGCCGCACACAGTGAGGGATGGTAGGGGTCCGCCAAATTTTAGAGTTAGGCTTTGGAGGTTGTACTGGAAGTCCAGGCCGAGCTGCAAGGCAGCGCAGAGGTTGGGGAGGACGTAGAGCCGGACGTTGCTGAACTCTACGCCCTGGACGGTGAGGTTCGCGGTGCAGTACCCCCGGATCTCCACGGAGTGGGATCCGGAGGCCAGGGAGATTCTCTGGGTAACGGGGTGTACCGCTAGGGAGCAGCACCTTACCGTATCGGGGTGGATGAAGCTTTCCGTGCTCCCGGAGTCAGGAAGGCAGGAAGTCTTGTGCCCATCGACTTTCACCGTCGCCGTCGCGGTTGCGAGGATGTGCGGCTGGGATTGGTCGATGGTGGTTGAGGCGAGCTGCGGCTGGTGCTGGTAGACCCCGGGCTGGTCGGCGTTGGTGGCAGGCGATGAATGGCCAGACGAAGTTCCCGATGAGCAGGGGTCCTGGGGTGCCGTCCAAAATGGCGCCGAAGGTGGCAGCGCCCATGGGGCGCACATGGCGGGCGGCGTTAAAGGTGGCGGCGCCCACGGGCCACACGTGGTCTGCTGGGAGGAAGGTGGCGGCGCCCACGGGTTGCACACGGGTAGGAACGCTGGGGCTCGAAACTGCAGTGATCGATCGGGCCTGGCACACAGCAGCGAAATGTCCCTTCTTTCCGCAGGTCTTGCAGTTTACAGTCCGCGCCGGGCAGCGCTGCCGGGGGTGTTTGGTCTGCCCGCAGAAGTAGCATTTGGGCCCCCCAGCGCGGTGCAGGCTTGGGGTGGGCTGGGGGTGGAAGCTGGTGGGGCCCATGATGTCCATGAGGGTGCCGTGCGGTCGGGGGCGTACCACGGTACGTTATGGGAGGCAACAGTCAGTGAGTTTGCGAGCTGTCTGGTCGCCGCGAGGTCGAGCGTAACCCCTTTGGATAGACGCTGGCGGATGTACGCCAACCCCATTCCCGTAACAAAAGCGTCCCTGATTAAAAATTCAGTATGTTCGACTGCCGAAACTGCCTGGTAATCACAGTTCCTTGCCAGGATGTCCAGGGCACGCCAGAAATCGTCTAAAGACTCACCGGGGAGTTGCTGTCTCGTGGACAGCAGGTGCCTGGCTTACAGTTTGTTGAACGGGCGAATATAATGTCCTTTCAGGAGCTCCATTGCTGCCGTGTAAGTGGGCGCATCCCGGATAAGGGAAAAACTATCGGAGCTCACCCGTGAGTAAAGGACCTGGAGCTTCTGTGCGTCCGAGGGGTGCTCCGTCGCGGATCGGAGGTAGCTCTCGAAACAAGCGAGCCAGTGGTCAAAGGCCGATGTGGCGTTGGCTGCTTGAGGATGCAGCTGCAGGCGATCTGGCTTGATACGAAGTTCCATCGCTGCAATATCTTTGCTTAATAAATTGATGCACCATCAATTACGACGAGACGAGAGTAGAGAGTAATCGAGGCTTTATTAAGCAGAGATGTGTGGCCTCCTGCAGCTGCTACCAGAAATGGGAGCAGCTCGGTGTGCACACACATTTATACTCCGCCTACTGGGCGGAGCCAGCAGGCAGGAATCGACCCCCGTACCTGTAGTACAGGAGCCTTACTGTATTACCTCTAATACAACTATTATACAAACAGTGGTGACTACCACACCCAGTCTCTCTCTCTCTCCCCCAGCCCCCTGTCTCTCTCCCCCAGCCTCTCTCTCTCTCTCTCTCCCAGTCTCTCTCTCTCCCCCAGCCTCTCTCTCTCTCTCCCAGTCTCTCTCTCTCTCTCTCTCCCCCAGCCTCCAGTCTCTCTCTCTCTCTCTCTCTCCCAGTCTCTCTCTCTCCCCCAGCCTCTCTCTCTCTCTCTCTCCCAGTCTCTCTCTCTCTCTCTCTCCCCCAGCCTCCAGTCTCTCTCTCTCTCTCTCTCCCAGTCTCTCTCTCTCTCTCTCCCCCAGCCTCTCTCTCTCTCTCTCCCCCAGCCTCTCTCTCTCTCTCCCAGTCTCTCTCTCTCTCTCTCTCTCCCAGCCTCCAGTCTCTCTCTCTCCCAGTCTCTCTCTCTCCTCCAGTCTCTCCCTCCCCCGTCTCTCTCTCTCCCTCTCGCTCAATACTGAGTGATGAGTGTGTGGTGTTGGTTACCAGGCGACTGTGGTGATCTGTGGTGGGACTGGTTGATGAGTTGTGCAGCTTCCGCTGGGGTGTATGTGAAGCGATTGAGCAATGGGTGGCTGTTCCCTGCCAGAGTTTGCATCAGGACTGGCAGATGGGGAATGTGAGCCAGGTTGAGGATTTCTGAAAAACAACAACATCTATTAAGATATAAACCTGGTCCATTTTATACAAATATCTTTGAGAAAATTGGTAGAAGATATTTAAAAATTTGCTATTGAAACATTTAAGATCACACACTCGGGAATAGTGAGAAGTTTTAGAACGTCAGGTTAAAGTCCAACAGGTTTATTTGGAATCACTAGCTTTCGGAGCGCTGCTCCTTCCTCAGGTAAATCACTCCGTACCGAAAGCTAGTGATTTGAAACAAACCTGTTGGGCTTTGACCTGGTTTTTGTAAAACTTCTTCCTGAGCCAACCCCAGTCCAACGCCGGCATCTCCACATCATGGCCACTCGCGAATGTGTGCGATTAATTCAGACCATTTGGAGATTGGAGGTGGGTTAACTATGGGTCGTGTTTATCAGCTGCAAGGATACAAAATACAATTTTCAAAGACAGTCAAGCTATTTAAAACAACATTAAAGGACAATAGTTACTGTTTTGCAAAAAGCTGCTTCTGAACATGTGTTTCGAAAGGACAACAATATTTGGAAAACTGAAACATTTTGCATTAAATTTAAGAGCGAATCTCCGCTCCTGGGAAACTTGTTTTGATAAAGTCAGGAATCCGGGGAGATTTCCTGAACACTTCCTGTTTGTAAATTATGAACACATCAGTCAACACACGGGAGATGCCTGGGAACACGCTACACACTGGGAACATGCTACCCACTGGGAACATGCTGGGAACACGCTGCCCACTGGGAACGCGCTACACACTGGGAACATGCTGGGAACACGCTACCCACTGGGATCATGCTGGGAACACGCTACCCACTAGGAACACGCTACACACTGGGAACATGCTGGGAACACGCTACCCACTGGGAACATGCTGGGAACACGCTGCCCTCTGGGAATGCACTACACACTGGGAACATGCTGGGAACACGCTACACACTGGGAACATGCTGGGAACATGCTACCCACTGGGAATATGCTGGGAACACGCTGCCCACTGGGAACGCGCTACACACTGGGAACATGCTGGGAACACGCTACCTGCTGGGAACATGCTGGGAACACGCTACACACTGGGAACATGCTTCAACCCTCGGAACATATAAACTATGAACACATAGTTTATAGGAAACTAAAAACGGTGTGCTACCTAAAACATGTAACATAGACGTGGTCCACGGACTCCACAAGGTCACATTAAAGGCAGGGATCTGGGGAGTCCGTGAACCGGTGCAATCGGTGATTGTACGGTACTGCTGGTTACAACACCCTCGCCCCCACCTCCCCAATACTGAGGGGGCGGACTAAGTAGAGGGACCTCCAGTGCTCCTTGTAGTGATATTCAGACATCAATATACATGATCAATGCATATAAATGTAGTACAGTCATTTCAACACTAGATGGCTCACAGTCAGACACTATAAGAACTGGATTCCCGCCTTTTCCAAGTCAGGTGACATGATGATATGATTCAGAACAGTGAACAAGCAAGACATAGAATAGCTAGAGTGAGAGAAGTTAGAGCAAGTTTGTTATAATAGCCTATAGTTATATAGTTATCTGTATTGTACTTTATTTCTTTATTGTTAGTTTAGTATTGAGTAAAAGGACTCACAGTTTATTATTTTATTACTCATTAAATAGTTCATCTTTCAACAAGAAGACTATTGGTCATTTTCTCATCCTGGTGGATTCAAGAGTAATATATATATTTTAGATAAGTCATTATTTAAAATATAACACTCTTCTCTCCCAGACCTGCTGAGGTTTTCCAGCATTTTCTCTTTCGTTTCAGATTCCAGCATCCGCAGTGATTTGCTTTTGTCGAGCAGTCCCTGGAGCTTTGTGGAACGTGAGGCGGCGGTATCAGGGAGTCAGGCTGGGAGCTCCCAGCATCCACCGGCCATGTCTGCTACCTTTCGGGCGGAATGCGGCTGGAAGATTGTGTCCTTTGTCGGATTACTGCCCTGCTTTCCAAATGCTGGGCTTTACCCTTGATAATGGACTCCAGCAACTTCACGACGTTAGACCCCCCCCCCCCCCCTCCCAGAGCAGGGGGAACCGCTGACCGGGAACACTCCAGTCCTCGACCAAGCCGCATCGACCCTATCCAGTCCCCCCCCGACATCGGGAACATCCTTCCTGCATCGACCCTGTCCAGTCCCCCCCCCCCCCCCCCCACCATCGGGAACATCCTTCCTGCATCGACCCTGTCCATTCCCCCCCACCATCGGGAACATCCTTCCTGCATCGACCCTGTCCCGTCCCCCCCAACATCGGGAACATCCTTCCTGCATCGACCCTGTCCAGTCCCCCCCCACCATCGGGAACATCCTTCCTGCATCGACCCTGTCCAGTCCCCCCCCCACCATCAGGAACATCCTTCCTGCATCGACCTTGTCCAGTCCCCCCCACCCCACCATCAGGAACATCCTTCCTGCATCGACCCTGTCCAGTCCCCCCCCCACCATCGGGAACATCCTTCCTGCATCCACCCTGTCCAGCCCCCCCCCAACCATCGGGAATATCCTTCCTGCATCGACCCTGTCCAGTCCCCCCCACCATCAGGAACATCCTTCCTGCATCGACCCTGTCCAGTCCCCCCCCACCATCAGGAACATCCTTCCTGCATCGACCCTGTCCAGCCCCCCCCCAACCATCGGGAACATCCTTCCTGCATCGACCCTGTCCCGTCCCCCCCCACCATCGGGAACATCATTCCTGCATCGACCCTGTCCAGTCCCCCCCCCCCCACCATCGGGAACATCCTTCCTGCATCGACCCTGTCCAGTCCCCCCCACCCCCATCGGGAACATCCTTCCTGCATCGACCCTGTCCAGTCCCCCCCACCATCGGGAACATCCTTCCTGCATCTGCCCTGTCCAGTCCCCCCCCCCCACCATCGGGAACATCCTTCCTGCATCAACCCTGTCCAGTCCCCCCCCCCACCATCGGGAACATCCTTCCTGCATCGACCCTGTCCAGTCCCCCCCCACCATCGGGAACATCCTTCCTGCATCGACCCTGTCCAGTCCCCCCCCACCATCGGGAACATCCTTCCTGCATCCACCCTGTCCAGTCCCCCCCCCCTCACCATCGGGAACATCCTTCCTGCATCGACCCTGTCCAGTCCCCCCCCACCATCAGGAACATCCTTCCTGCGTCGACCCTGTCCAGTCCCCCCCCACCATCGGGAACATCCTTCCTGCATCCACCCTGTCCAGTCCCCCCCCCCCCCACCATCGGGAACATCCTTCCTGCATCGACCCTGTCCAGTCCCCCCCCACCATCAGGAACATCCTTCCTGCATCGACCCTGTCCAGTCCCCCCCACCATCGGGAACATCCTTCCTGCATCGACCCTGTCCAGTCCCCCCCACCATTGGGAACATCCTTCCTGCATCGACCCTGTCCATTCCCCCCCCCACCATCGGGAACATCCTTCCTGCATCGACCCTGTCCAGTCCCCCCCACCATCGGGAACATCCTTCCTGCATCGACCCTGTCCAGTCCCCCCCCACCATCGGGAACATCCTTCCTGCATCGACCCTGTCCAGTCCCCCCCACCATCGGGAACATCCTTCCTGCATCGACACTGTCCAGTCCCCCCCACCATCGGGAACATCCTTCCTGCATCGACACTGTCCAGTCCCCCCCACCATCAGGAACATCCTTCCTGCATCGACCCTGTCCAGTCCCCCCCCACCATCGGGAACATCCTTCCTGCATCGACCCTGTCCAGTCCCCCCCCCCACCATCGGGAACATCCTTCCTGCATCGACCCTGTCCAGTCCCCCCCACCATCGGGAACATCCTTCCTGCATCGACCCTGTCCAGTCCCCCCCCACCATCAGGAACATCCTTCCTGCATCGACCCTGTCCAGTCCCCCCCCACCATCGGGAACATCCTTCCTGCATCGACCCTGTCCAGTCCCCCCCCCACCATCGGAAACATCCTTCCTGCATCGACCCTGTCCAGTCCCCCCCCATCATCGGGAACATCCTTCCTGCATCGACCCTGTCCCGTCCCCCCCCACCATCGGGAACATCCTTCCTGCATCGACCCTGTCCAGTCCTGTTGGAATTTTATAGGTTTCTATGAGATTCCCCCTCATTCTTCTGAACTCCAGCAAATCCTAACCTAACAGAGGATAACAAAGAGAGAAATAAGGAAAGAGAGAATCAAATATGAAGGTAAACTAGCCAGTAACATTAGGAATGAAAGTAAAAGTTTCTTTAAATACATTAAAAACAAACGGGAGGCAAAAGTAGACATTGGGCCGCTCCAAAATGACGCTGGTAATCTAGTGATGGGAGACATGGAAATAGCTGAGGAACTGAATAAGTACTTTGCGTCAGTCTTCACAGTAGAAGACATGAGTAATATCCCAACAATTCCGGAGAGTCAGGGGGCAGAGTTGAATATGGTAGCCATCACAAAGGAGAAAGTGCTAGAGAAACTAAGAGGTCTAAAAATTGATAAATCTCCGGGCCCAGATGGGCTACATCCTAGAGTTCTAAAGGAGATAGCTGAAGAAATAGTGGAGGCGTTAGTTATGATCTTTCAAAAGTCACTGGAGTCAGGGAAAGTCCCAGAGGATTGGAAAATCGCTGTTGTAACCCCCCTGTTCAAGAAGGGAACAAGAAAAAAGATGGAAAATTATAGGCCAATTAGCCTGACCTCGGTTTTTGGCAAGATTCTAGAATCCATTGTTAAGGATGAGATTTCTAAATTCTTGGAAGTGCAGGGCCGGATTAGGACAAGTCAGCATGGATTTAGTAAGGGGAGGTCGTGCCTGACAAACCTGTTAGAGTTCTTTGAAGAGATAACAAATAGGTTAGACCAAGGAGAGCCAATGGATGTTATCTATCTTGACTTCCAAAAGGCCTTTGATAAGGTGCCTCACGGGAGACTGCTGAGTAAAATAAGGGCCCATGGTATTCGAGGCAAGGTACTAACATGGATTGACGATTGGCTGTCAGGCAGAAGGCAGAGAGTTGGGATAAAAGGTTCTTTTTCGGAATGGCAACCGGTGACGAGTGGTGTCCCGCAGGGTTCAGTGTTGGGGCCACAGCTATTCTCTTTTTATATTAACGATCTAGATGACGGGACTGGGGGTATTCTGGCTAAGTTTGCCGATGATACAAAGATAGGTGGAGGGGCAGGTAGTATGGAGGAGGTGGGGAGGCTGCAGAAAGATTTAGACAGTTTAGGAGAGTGGTCCAAGAAATGGCTGATGAAATTCAACGTGGGCAAGTGCGAGGTCTTGCACTTTGGAAAAACGAATAGAGGCATGGACTATTTTCTAAACGGTGACAAAATTCATAATGCTGAAGTGCAAAGGGACTTGGGAGTCCTAGTCCAGGATTCTCTAAAGGTAAACTTGCAGGTTGAGTCCATAATTAAGAAAGCAAATGCAATGTTGTCATTTATCTCAAGAGGCTTGGAATATAAAAGCAGGAATGTACTTCTGAAGCTTTATAAAGCATTAGTTAGGCCCCATTTAGAATACTGTGAGCAATTTTGGGCCCCACACCTCAGGAAGGACATACTGGCACTGGAGCGGGTCCAGCGGAGATTCACACGGATGATCCCAGGAATGGTAGGCCTAACATAAGATGAACGTCTGAGGATCCTGGGATTATATTCATTGGAGTTTAGGAGGTTGAGGGGAGATCTAATAGAAACTTACAAGATAATGAATGGCTTCGATCGGGTGGACGTAGGGAAGTTGTTTCCATTAGCAGGGGAGACTAGGACCCGGGGGCACAGCCTTAGAATAAAAGGGAGTCACTTTAGAACAGAGATGAGGAGAAATTTCTTCAGCCAGAGAGTGGTGGGTCTGTGGAATTAAGGGCGATGGAGAGAGCGGGTAAATGGAGTTGAAATCAGCCATGATTGAATGGTGGAGTGGACTCGATGGGCCGAATGGCCTTACTTCCGCTCCTATGTCTTGTGGTCTTATGGCTCAATCTCTCCTCGTACGTCAGTCCCGCCATCCCAGGAATCAGTCTGGTAAACCTTCGCTGCACTCCCGCGAGAGCAAGAACATCCTTCCTCAGAGAAGGAGACCAAAACTGCCCACAATACTCCAGGTGTGGCCTCACCAAGACCCTGTACAATTGCAGCAACACTTCCCTGCTTCTATACTCGAAACCTCTCGCAATGAAGGCCAACATACCATTAGCCTTCTTTACCGCCTGCTGCGCCTGCATGCTTACCTTCAGCGACTGGTGCACGAAGACACAGGTTTTGCACACTCCCCTCTCCTAATTTATGGCCATTCAGATAACAGTCTGCCTTCTCGTTTTTGCTACCAAAGTGGATAACCTCACATTTCTCCACATTATACCGCACCTGCCATTCATTTACCCACTCACTCAACTCGTGAGGGCGAGACTACCAGACCAGGGATGTACTCCTGAGGCTGCATTAAGGCTCTCGTCAGACCCCATTCGGAGTATTATGTGCAGTTTTCGGCCCCGTATCTGGGGCTACTTTAGCACAGTGGGCTAGACAGCTGGCTTGTAATGCAGAACAAGGCCAGCAGCGCGGGTTCAATTCCCGTACCGGCCTCCCCGAACAGGCGGCGGGAATGTGGCGACTAGGGGCTTTTCACAGCAACTTCATTGAAGCCTACTTGTGACAATAAGCGATTATATACAATCTGCCATTCATTGGCCCACTCACGCAGCCTGTCCAAATCACACTGAAGGATCTCTGCATCCTCCTCACAGCTCACCCTCCCAACCAGCTTACCTGGAGGATAGGCACAGTATCCCAGAGTGAGTGCTTGTTCTCGAGGAGAGAGCACCCGATGCGGATGGGTCGCCGTGGGAGAATGATACATTTGTTGGGAGGTGATGTAGTCGGTGAGGATGGTTTGTCTCGTCTCCATGGCAGCAGCTTCAGGACAGCCTCGCAGCAGGTAGGGGGCGAAGGGGTGAGGGTACGTGGGAGCAGCATCCAGCTGTTTCGGGAGACCGTAAGCAGCTAGAAACAGGGGGAGAAAAAGCAGCGACTCAGAGGCTCCAATTTCAATAACGAATTGACAGATCTACAACTCCCAGAAAGACAATCAGATTGAACATTGAAACTGTCAACAACGGTCAGGGAGAAAGAGACAGTGTGAGGAATGTGTCAGTGTGGGGAATGCGTCAGTGTGGGAAGTGTGTCAGTGTGAGGGGTGTGTCAGTGTGGGGAGTGTGTCAGTGTGAGGAGTGTGTCAGGGTGGGGAGTGTGTCAGGGTGGGGAGTACGTCAGTGTGAGGAGTGTGCCAGTGTGAGGAGTATGTCAGGGTGGGGAGTGTGTCAGGGTGGGGAGTGTGTCAGTGTGAGGAGTGTATCAGGTTGGGGAGTGTGTCAGTGTGGGAAGTGTGTCAGGGTGGGGTGTGTGTCAATGTGGGGAGTGTGTCAGTGTGAGGAGTGTATCAGGTTGGGGAGTGTGTCAGTGTGAGGAGTGTATCAGGTTGGGGAGTGTGTCAGTGTGGGAAGTGTGTCAGGGTGGGGTGTGTGCCAATGTGGGGAGTGTGTCAGTGTGAGGAGTGTATCAGGTTGGGGAGTGTGTCAGTGTGAGGAGTGTATCAGGTTGGGGAGTGTGTCAGTGTGGGAAGTGTGTCAGGGTGGGGTGTGTGCCAATGTGGGGAGTGTGTCAGTGTGAGCAGTGTGTCAGTGTGAGGAGTGTATCAGGGTGGGGAATGTGTCAGGTTGGGGAGTGTGTCAGTGTGGGAAGTATGTCGGTTGGGAGCGTGTCAGTGTGAGGAGTGTGTCAGTGTGGGGATTGTGTCAGGGTGGGGAGTGTGTCAGTGTGAGGAGAATATGATAGCCATACTGCGGGAGGACACCTCGGAGAGTTCGTACAATGAGGCAATCTGAAACCAGGAACAGGAAGGGGGCAATCACAATGTTGGGCGTTTATTACAGGCCCCCAACTGCCAGCGAGAGATAGAGGAGCAGATACGTAGAGATATCATGGATGGATGTAAAAGTAACAGGGTTGTTGTGGTAGGGGATTTTAATTTCCCCAATATTGACTGGGACTCACTTAGTGCTGGGGGTTTGGATGGGGCAGAGTTTGTAAGGTGTATTCAGGAAGGCTTCTTGTTGCAATATGTAGACAGTCCAACTCGGGAAGGGGCCGTACTGGATCTGGTATTGGGGAATGAGCCCGGACAGGTGGCTGAGGTTTCAGTCCGGGAACATTTTGGGAGTAGTGACCACAATTCGGTAAGTTTTAAGGTACTTTTGGATAGGGATGAGGGTAACCCTCACGTTAAGGTGCTAACCTGGGGAAAGGCAAATTCTGATAACATTAGACAGGAATTGAAGAATTTGGATTGGGTGCGGCTGTTGGAGGGTAAATCAACATCGGACATGTGGGAGTCTTTCAAGCGACAGTTGATTAAGATTCAGGAAAGTCACGTTCCTGAGAGAATGAAGGATAAGTCTGGCAATTTTAGGGAGCCTTGGATAACGAGGGATTTATGAACCTCATCAAAAAGAAAAAGGAGGCTTTTGTACGGTCTAGAATGGTGGGGAACAGTCAAAACCCTTGAGGAGAACAAAGAAAGTCGGAAGGTCCTGAAGCAGGAAATTAGGAGGGCGAGGAGGGGTCCTGAAAAGTCTTTGGCAAGTAGGATCCAGGTGATCCCCAAAGCTTTTTATTCATATGTGAAAAGCAAGAGGGTGGCCAGGGAAAGGATTGGACCACTTAAGCACAGTGGGGGGAATCTATGTGTTGAGCCAAAGGAAATGGGCGAGGTACTAAATGAGTACTTTGCATCAGTGTTCACCAGAGAAAGGACTTTGTGGAAGATGATTCTTGGGTCGGGTGTGTGGACACTCTGGATCATGTTAACATCGAAAAGGAGGAGGTATTGGGGCTTTTAAAAGACATTAAGGTGGCTAAGTCTCCTGGGCCGGATGGGATTTACCCCAGAATACTGAGAGAAGCAAGAGCGGAAATTGCTGGGGCCTTGATGACATCTTTGTATCCTCATTGGCTACAGGTGAGATCCCAGAGGACTGGAGAATAGCTAATGTGGTACCGCTGTTTAAGTCAGGTAGCAGGGATATTCCTGGAAACTATAGGCCAGTGAGCCTCACATCGGTAGGGGGTAAATTATTGGAGAGAATTCTCAGGAACTTTTTTTTTTCCACAATTCTTGAATTTGTTTTCATCGCCACAAAATTCGGGGCAGCACGGTTGCACAGTGGTTCCCGGTTTGGGTCACTCTTTGTGCGGAGTCTGCCTGCTCCACCCCCACCCTAACTCCCAGGATTGAGCTGGATGCGGTTGCCGTGACGCCCACCCCCCCCCCCCCCCCGAGGACTCTGTGCAGTTCCAGCCGTGTCCAGCCCAGCCCAATACTGACCCTTGCTGCTGCTGAGTGGTCAGCAGCTCCTGAGGGCAGGATGTGGTGCTGTGACCCTGCTCGGATAACCGCCCTCCCTCCCCCACAGCGTGTTATAGTGACGGGGGGAGGACGTGAGCAGTCTAATCCAGCCCTCGATTTGGTACGATTCAAAGGGCAGAGTCAGGGGACAGGGGCCACCCCTGAGGGTAACTCAGGATGATGTCCCGAGACTGAATATCCTCCTCACTCTCTACAACTCCTCTAGAAAAAGACTCCTGGGATTTGAACCCTTGCCGATTCCTCCATCAGCTTCTCTCAGAATCCTGTAAGAAATACCTGAAATTGTCCTCAGGAATAGGGGAATAAACCACGTACCTGGGAGCCCTCGGGCAAGGGCAGCGGGGACAAAGGTCAGCGGAATGGAGCCATGATATAACTCAGCAGCGGTCAACCTTCCAATCAGCTGGTCGTACGGACTGTGTGAGAACTGCTCTGGGATAGTTCTGTGTGGTGATTTAGCAGAAGACATTTCCCTGGGTGGTGGGCTGGCTTTAACTTGCTGAGAAACGGCTTTACCTGAAAGATATTGGGGAAAGGAGATCGATTAGAGCAACAGGGCTCAACCCCAAACCAGCTGGCAAATTGACAGTGAAATGAAAATCGCTTATTGTCACAAGTAGGCTTCAATGAAGTTACTGTGAAAAGCCCCTAGTCGCCACATTCCGGCTTCTGTTCGGGGAGGCTGTTACGGGAATTGAACCGTGCTGCTGGCCTGCCTTGGTCTGCTTTCAAAGCCGGCGATTTAGCCCAGTGAGCTAAACCAGCCCTGTGCGAGTCCATAGGGACAGGAGGACCCATTCTGCCCTCCAGCCTATTCCACCGTTCAATTAGCTCATCAATGACCTGCACCTGAACTCCATTCCTTCATCCACCATCCAGTCATTCCCCAAAGATCCTGGCACACAATACACTGCAGATGCTGAAAATCTGAATTAAAAACAGGAAATGTTGGGAATAGCCAGAAGGTCAGGCAGCATCCATAGAGTGAGAAACCGAGAGAGCAACTGACTTTGCAATTTCCCGTGGAGGCGAGGTACAGACACACTTCCAGATGGAGGGTCTTCCAAAGGGATGGCGTGGATTAGTGAGGTCATCAACTCACAGCCCTCGCTCCTATCAAACTCATCGAGAAGTTTGTGAACTGGCTGGGAAGGGACAGATTGAAATGTTCAAAGGTCAGAACTGAGGTATGTTACTGTACTGGTTAACTGGTTAGTGCACTGGTTAACTGGTTAGTGCACTGGTTAACTGCTTAGTGCACTAGTTAACTGGTGAGTGCACAGCTTTTTACAGAGTTTGAAAGATTACAGATGCACCATAGAAAGCATCCTATCGGGCTGCATCACAGCCTGGTATGGCAACTGCTCGGCCCAGGACCGCAAGAAACTTCAGTCGTGAACACCGCCCAGTCCATCACACAAACCTGCCTCCCATCCATTGACTCCATCTACACCTCCCGCTGCCTGGGGAAAGCGGGCAGCATAATCAAAGACCCCTCCCACCCGGCTTACTCACTCTTCCAACTTATTCCATCGGGCAGGAGATACAAGAAGTCTGAGAACACGCACGAACAGACTCAAAAACAGCTTCTTCCCCACTGTCACCAGACTCCTAAACGACCCTCTTATTGACTGAACTGACCTCTTCACACATCCTCTCGACTGAGTAATACTGCACTCCTGTATGCTTCACCCGATGCCTGTGTCTCTGTATTTACATTGTGTATTTATCGTATGTTTTATGTTTTTCATGTACGAACAATCTGTCTGGACGTACGCATAACAATACATTTCACTGTACCTCGGTACACGTGACAATAAATCAAATTCCATTCTAAGCCCAGGAATTGGGACCACAGTGGTGAACCATTATTCATTGTTTCTGCTGATTCAGAAACTTGAAAACAAATCACACCAAAATGTTCCGACAGTGGCAGCAAGTTGCCATTGTTTGAGCAGAATGGATCATGCACCTGAGGAGTGAGCGTGTGGCCATGTCTCCGCTGGCGAGAAAATCGAAAAACAATCACTATTTGTCGATTATTCTTTATGTCTGCTATGTCCGTTCCCTTGGCCGCAGAAAAATACTTTTCACTGTACTTCGGTACATGTGACAATAAATCAATCAATCAATTCAAATTGATGGCCAAAGTAAACGGCTCAACATGGGGTGGGTGCTGCGACCACACTCCCAAACACAGCACACACATTCACAAACACAGCACTCACTGTCCCAAACTCAGCACTAACCCTCCAAAACTCAGCACTCACTGTCCCAAACTCAGCACTCACCCTCCCAAACTCAGCACTCACTGTCCCAAACACAGCATTCACTGTCCCAACCTCAGCACTCACTGTCCAAACTCAGCACACACAGTCCCAAGCACAGTACTCACTGTCCCAAACTCAGCACTCACCATCCCAAACTCAGCACTCACTGTCCCAAACTCAGCACTCACAGTCCCAAACTCAGCACTCACTGTCAGAAACTCAGCACTCACTGTCTCAAACTCAGCACTCACTGTCCAAACTCAGCACTCACTGTCCCAAACTCAGCATTCACTGTCCCAAACTCAGCACTCACTGTCCCAAACTTAGCTCTCACAGTCCCAAACTCAGCACTCACTGTCCCAAATTCAGCACTCACTGTCACAAACTCAGCACTCACCATCCCAAACACAGCACTCAATATCCCAAACTCAGCACTCAGAGTCCCAAACACAGAACTCACTGTCCCAAACGCAGCACTCACTGTCCCAAACTCAGCACTCACAGTCCCAAACTCAGCACTCACTGTCAGAAACTCAGCACTCACTGTCTCAAACTCAGCACTCACTGTCCAAACTCAGCACTCACTGTCCCAAACTCAGCATTCACTGTCCTAAACTCAGCACTCACTGTCCCAAACTTAGCTCTCACAGTCCCAAACTCAGCACTCACTGTCCCAAATTCAGCACTCACTGTCACAAACTCAGCACTCACCATCCCAAACACAGCACTCATTGTCCCAAACTCAGCACTCAGAGTCCCAAACACAGAACTCACTGTCCCAAACGCAGCACTCACTGTCCCAAACTCAGCATTCATTGTCCCAAACTCAGCACTCACTGTCACAAACTCAGCACTCACTGTCCCAAACTCTGCACTCACTGTCCCAAACCCAGCACTCACTGTCCCAAACTCAGCACTCACTATCCCAAAGTCAGCACTCACTGTCCCAAACTCAGCAATCACCCTCGAAAAGCCAGCACTCACTGTCCCAAACTCAGCACTCTCTGTACCAAAATCAGCACTCACTATCCCAAACTCAGCACTCACCCTCCCAAACTCAGCACTCACCCTCCCAAACTCAGCACTCACCCTCCCAAACTCAGCACTCACCCTCCCAAACTCAGCACTCACTGTACCAAACTCAGCACACACTGTCACAAACTCAGCACTCACCCTCCCAAACTCAGCACTCATCATCCCAAACTCAGCATGCACCATCACAAACTCGGCACTCACTGTCCCAAACTCAGCACTCACGGTCCCAAACTCAGCATGCACTGACCAAAACTCAGCACTCACCCTCACAAACTCAGCACTCACTGTCCCAAACTCAGCACCCACTGTCACAAACTCAGCACTCACAGTTCCAAACTCAGCAGTCATGGTCCTGAACTCAGCACTCAGCATCCCAAACTCAGCACTCACTGTCCCAAATTCAGCATTCACTCTACCAATCTCAGCACTCACGCTCCCAAACTCAACACTCACTGTCCCTAACTCAGCACTCACTGTACCAAAATCGGCATTCACTGTCCCAAACTCAGCACTCACTGTCCTAAACTCAGCACTCACCTTCTCAAACTCAGCACTCACTGTCCCAAACTTAGCACTCACTGTCCCAAACACAGCACTCACCCTCACAAACTCAGCACTCACTGTACCAAACTCAGCTCTCTCTGTCCCAAACTCAGCACTCACTGTCCCAAATTCAGCACTCACTTCTCCAAACTCAGCACTCACTGTCCTAATCACAGCACTCTCCCTCCCAAACTAGAACATAGAACATACAGTGCAGAAGGAGGCCATTCGGCCCCTCAAGTCTGCACCAACTCACTTAAGTCCTCACTTCCACCCTATATTCGTAACCCAATAACCACTCCTATCCTTTTTTGACATAAGGGCAATTTATCATGGCCAATCCACCTTACCTGCACGTCTTTGGACTGTGGGAGGAAACCGTGCACCCGGAGGAAACCCACGCAGACACGGGGAAAATGTGCAGTCTCCGCACAGACAGTTACCCAGCGGGGAATCGAACATGCGACCCTGGTGCTGTGCAGCCACAGTGCTAACCACTGGGCTACCGTACTGCCACTCACCTCCCAAAGTCAGCACTCACTGTCCCAAACTCAGCACTAACCGTTCCAAACTCAGCACCCAGCATCCCAAACTCAGCACTCACTGTCCCAAACTCAGCACTCACCCTCTCAAACTCAGCACTCATTGCCCCAAACTCAACACTCATTGTCCCAATCGCAGCACTCACCCTCCCAAACTCAGCACTCATCATCCCAAACTCAGCACTCATTGCCCCAAACGCAGCACTCATTGTCCCAAATGCAGCACTCACCATTCCAAACTCAGCACTCACCATCCCAAACTCAGCATTCACCCTCCCAATCTCAGGATTCACCATCCCAAACTCAGCACTCACTATTTGAAACTCAGCACTCACTGTCCCAAACTCAGCACTCACCATCCCAAACTCAGCATTCACCGTCCCAAACTCAGCATTCACTGTCCCAAATTTAGCACTCACCATCCCAAACTCAGCACTCACTGTCCCAAACTCAGCACTGACTGTCTCAAACTGAGCACTCACTGTCCCAAACTCAGCACTCACTGTCCCAAACTCAGCACTCACCATCACAAACTCAGCACTCACTGTACCAAACTCAGCACCCTCTCCCCCAAACTAGAACATAGAACATACAGTGCAGAAGGAGGCCATTCGGCCCATCAAATCTGCACCAACTCACTTAAGGCCTCACTTCCCCCCCTATACTCGTAACCCAATAACCCCTCCTAACCTTTTTGGACACTAAAGAAAATTTATCATGGCCAATCCACCTAACCTGCACGTCTTTGGACTGTGGGAGGAAACCGGAGCACCCGGAGGAAACCCACGCAGACACGGGGAAAATGTGCAATCTCCGCACAGTTACCCAGCGGGGAATCGAACCTGGGACCCTGGCGCTGTGAAGCCACAGTGCTAACCACTGGGCTACCATACTGCCACTCACCTCCCAAACACAGCACTCACTGCCCCTAACTCAGCACTCACTGTCACAAATTTAGCACTCACTGTCCCAAATTCAGCACTCACTGTCACAAACTCAGCACTCACAATCCCAAACTCAGCACTCACCGTCTCAAACTCAGCACTCACCATCTCAAACTCAGCACTCACCGTCTCAAACTCAGCACTCACCATCTCAAACTCAGCACTCACTGTCCCAAACTCAGCACTCACCATCCCAAACTCAGCACTCACTGTCCCAAACTCAGCACTCACCCTCTCAAACTCAGAACTCACCATCCTAATCGCAGCACTCACCTTCCCAAACTCTGCACTCACTGTCCCAAACTCAGCTCTCACCATCCCAAACTCAGCACTCACCATTCCAAACTCAGCACTCACCGTCCCAAACTCAGCATTCATCCCCCCAATCTCAGGATTCACCGTCCCAAACTCAGCACTCACCATTCCAAATTCAGCACTCACCATCCCAAATTCAGCATTCACCCTTCCAATCTCAGGATTCACCGTCCCAAACTCAGCACTCACTATTTGAAACTCAGCACTCACTGTTCCAAACTCAGCACTCACCATCCCGAACTCAGCATTCACCGTCCCAAACTCAGCATTCACCGTCCCAAATTCAGCACTCACTGTCTCAATCTCAGCACTCACTGTCTCAATCTCAGCACTCGCTGTCCCAAACTCAGCACTCACCATCCCAAACTCAGCACTCACCATCCCAAACATAGCACTCACTGTCCCAAACTCAGCACTCACTGTCCCAAACTCAGCACTCACTGTCCCAAACTCAGCACTCACTGTCTCAAACTCAGCACTGTCCCTCCCAAACTAGAACATAGAACATACAGTGCAGAAGGAGGCCATTCGGCCCATCGATTCTGCACCAACTCACTTAAGCCCTCACTTCCACCCTATACTCGTAGCTCAATGACCCCTCTTAACCTTTTTGGGCACTAAGGGAAATTTATCATGGCCAATCCACCTAACATGCACGTCTTTGGACTGTGGGAGGAAATCGGAGCGCCCGGAGGAAACCCATGCAGACACAGGGAAAATGTGCAGACTCCGCACAGACAGTTAGCCAGCGGGGAATCGAACCTGGGACCCTGGCGCTGTGAAGCCACAGTGCTAACGACTGGGCTACCGTACTGCCACTCACCTCCCAAACACAGCACTCACTGTCCCTAACTCAGCACTCACTGTCCATAATTCAGAACTCACTGTCCCAAACACAGCACTCACTGTCCCAAACTCAGCACTCACTGTCCCAAACTCAGCACTCACCGTATCAAACTCAGCACCCACCCTCCCAAACACAGCACTCACCATCCCAAACTCAGCACTCATTGTCCCAAACTCAGCACTCACCATCCCAAACTCAGCATTCACCAAACTCAGCACCCACTGTCACAAACTCAGCACTCACAGTTCCAAACTCAGCAGTCACGGTCCTGAACTCAGCACTCAGCATCCCAAACTCAGCACTCACTGTCCCAAATTCAGCATTCACTCTACCAATCTCAGCACTCACGCTCCCAAACTCAACACTCACTGTCCCAAACTCAGCACTCACTGTACCAAAATCGGCATTCACTGTCCCAAACTCAGCACTCATAGAACATAGAACATAGAAAAATACAGCACAGAACAGGCCCTTCGGCCCACGATGTTGTGCCGAACCTTTGTCCTAGATTAATCATAGATTATCATTGAATTTACAGTGCAGAAGGAGGCCATTTGGCCCTTTGAGTCTGCACCGGCTCTTGGAAAGAGCACCATACCCAAACTCAACACCTCCACCCAACACCAAGGGCAATTTGGACATTAAGGGCAATTTATCATTGGCCAATTCACCTAACCCGCACATCTTTGGACTGTGGGAGGAAACCGGAGCACCCGGAGGAAACCCACGCAGACACGGGGAGGACGTGCAGACTCCGCACAGACAATGACCCAAGCCGGAATCGAACTTGGGACCATGGAGCTGTGAAGCAATTGCGCTATCCACAATGCTACCGTGCTGCCCTTAAGAACAAAATCTACACTATATCATTTTACCGTCATCCATGTGCCTATCCAATAGCTGCTTGAAGGTCCCTAATGTTTCCGACTCAACTACTTCCACAAGCAGTGCATTCCATGCCCCCACTACTCTCTGGGTAAAGAACATACCTCTGATATCCCTCCTATATCTTCCACCTTTCACCTTAAATTTATGTCCCCTTGTAATGGTGTGTTCCACCCGGGGAAAAAGTCTCTGACTGTCTACTCTATCTATTCCCCTGATCATCTTATAAACCTCTATCAAGTCGCCCCTCATCCTTCTCCGCTCTAATGAGAAAAGGCCTAGCACCCTCAACCTTTCCTCGTAAGACCTACTCTCCATTCCAGGCAACATCCTGGTAAATCTTCTTTGCACCTTTTCCAGAGCTTCCACATCCTTCCTAAAATGAGGCGACCAGAACTGTACACAGTACTCCAAATGTGGCCTTACCAAAGTTTTGTACAGCTGCATCATCACCTCACGGCTCTTAAATTCAATCCCTCTGTTAATGAACGCGAGCACACCATAGGCCTTCTTCACAGCTCTATCCACTTGAGTGGCAACTTTCAAAGATGTATGAACATAGACCCCAAGATCTCTCTGCTCCTCCACATTGCCAAGAACTCGACCGTTAACCCTGTATTCCGCATTCATATTTGTCCTTCCAAAATGGACAACCTCACACTTTTCAGGGTTAAACTCCATCTGCCACTTCTCAGCCCAGCTCTGCATCCTATCTATGTCTCTTTGCAGCCGACAACAGCCCTCCTTACTATCCACAACTCCACCAATCTTCGTATCGTCTGCAAATTTACTGACCCACCCTTCAACTCCCTCATCCAAGTCATTAATGAAAATCACAAACAGCAGAGGACCCAGAACTGATCCCTGCGGTACGCCACTGGTAACTGGGATCCAGGCTGAATATTTGCCATCCACCACCACTCTCTGACTTCTATCGGTTAGCCAGTTTGTTATCCAACTGGCCAAATTTCCCACTATCCCATGCCTCCTTACTTTCTGCATAAGCCTACCATGGGGAACTTTATCAAATGCCTTACTAAAATCCATGTACACTACATCCACTGCTTTACCTTCATCCACATGCTTGGTCACCTCCTCAAAGAATTCAATAAGATTTGTAAGGCAAGACCTACCCCTCACAAATCCGTGCTGACTATCCCTAATCAAACAGTGTCTTTCCAGATGCTCAGAAATCCTATCCTTCAGTACCCTTTCCATTACTTTGCCTACCACCGAAGTAAGACTAACTGGCCTGTAATTCCCAGGGTTATCCCTAGTTCCTTTTTTGAACAGGGGCACGACATTCGCCACTCTCCAATCCCCTGGTACCACCCCTGTTAACAGTGAGGACGAAAAGATCATTGCCAACGGCTCTGCAATTTCATCTCTTGCTTCCCATAGAATCCTTGGATATATCCCGTCAGGCCCGGGGGACTTGTCTATCCTCAAGTTTTTCAAAATGCCCAACACATCTTCCTTCCTGACAAGTATTTCCTCGAGCTTACCAATCTGTTTCACGCTGTCCTCTCCAACAATATCGCCCCTCTCATTTGTAAATACAGAAGAAAAATACTCATTCAAGGCCTCTCCTATCTCTTCAGACTCAATACACAATCTCCCGCTACGTCCTTGATCGGACCTACCCTCGCTCTAGTCATTCTCATATTTCTCACATATGTGTAAAAGGCCTTGGGGTTTTCCTTGATCCTACCCGCCAAAGATTGTTCATGCCCTCTCTTAGCTCTCCTAATCCCTTTCTTCAGTTCCCTCCTGGCTATCTTGTATCCCTCCAATGCCCTGTCTGAACCTTGTTTCCTCAGCCTTACATAAGTCACCTTTTTCCTCTTAACAAGACATTCAACCTCTCTTGTCAACCATGGTTCCCTCACTCGACCATCTCTTCCCTGCCTGACAGGGACATACATATCAAGGACACGTAGCACCTGTTCCTTGAACAAGTTCCACATTTCACTTGTGTCCTTCCCTGCCAGCCTATGTTCCCAACTTATGCACTTCAATTCTTGTCTGACAACATCGTATTTACCCTTCCCCCAATTGTAAACCTTGCCCTGTTGCACGTACCTATCCCTCTCCATTACTAAAGTGAAAGTCACAGAATTGTGGTCACTATCTCCAAAATGCTCCCCCACTAACAAATCTATCACTTGCCCTGGTTCATTACCCAGTACTAAATCCAATATTGCCCCTCCTCTGGTCGGACTCACTGTCCTAAACTCAGCACTCACCTTCTCAAACTCAGCACTCACTGTCCCAAACTCAGTACCCACTGTCCCAAACTCAGCACTCACTGTCCCAAACTTAGCACTCTCTGTCCCAAACATAGCACTCACCCTCAAAACTCAGCACTCACTGTACCAAACTCAGCTCTCTCTGTCCCAAACTCAGCACTCACTGTCCCAAATTTAGCACTCACTTCTCCAAACTCAGCACTCACTGTCCTAATCACAGCACTCTCCCTCCCAAACTAGAACATAGAACATACAGTGCAGAAGGAGGCCATTCGGCCCCTCGAGTCTGCACCAACTCACTTAAGTCCTCACTTCCACCCTATATTCGTGACCCAATAACCACTCCTATCCTTTTTTGACATAAGGGCAATTTATCATGGCCAATCCACCTTACCTGCACGTCTTTGGACTGTGGGAGGAAACCGTGCACCCGGAGGAAACCCACGCAGACACGGGGAAAATGTGCAGTCTCCGCACAGACAGTTACCCAGCGGGGAATCGAACATGCGACCCTGGTGCTGTGCAGCCACAGTGCTAACCATTGGGCTGCCGTACTTCCACTCACCTCCCAAAGTCAGCACTCACTGTCCCAAACTCAGCACGAACCGTTCCAAACTCAGCACCCAGCATCCCAAACTCAGCACTCACTGTCCCAAACTCAGCACTCATCCTCTCAAACTCAGCACTCATTGCCCCAAACTCAGCACTCATTGTCCCAATCGCAGCACTCACCCTCCCAAACTCAGCACTCATCATCCCAAACTCAGCACTCATTGCCCCAAACGCAGCACTCATTGTCCCAAATGCAGCACTCACCATTCCAAACTCAGCACTCACCATCCCAAACGCAGCATTCACCCTCCCAATCTAGGATTCACCATCCCAAACTCAGCACTCACTATTTGAAACTCAGCACTCACTGTCCCAAACTCAGCACTCACCATCCCAAACTCAGCATTCACCGTCCCAAACTCAGCATTCACTGTCCCAAATTTAGCACTCACCATCCCAAACTCAGCACTCACTGTCCCAAACTCAGCACTGACTGTCTCAAACTGAGCACTCACTGTCCCAAACTCAGCACTCACTGTCCCAAACTCAGCACTCACCATCACAAACTCAGCACTCACTGTACCAAACTCAGTACCCTCCCTCCCAAACTAGAACATAGAACATACAGTGCAGAAGGAGGCCATTCGGCCCATCAAGTCTGCACCAACTCACTTAAGCCCTCACTTCCCCCCCTATACTCGTAACCCAATAACCCCTCCTAACCTTTTTGGACACTAAAGGAAATTTATCATGGCCAATCCACCTAACCTGCACGTCTTTGGACTGTGGGAGGAAACCGGAGCACCCGGAGGAAACCCACGCAGACACGGGGAAAATGTGCAATCTCCGCACAGTTACCCAGCGGGGAATCGAACCTGGGACCCTGGCGCTGTGAAGCCACAGTGCTAACCACTGGGCTACCATACTGCCACTCACCTCCCAAACACAGCACTCACTGCCCCTAACTCAGCACTCACTGTCACAAATTTAGCACTCACTGTCCCAAATTCAGCACTCACTGTCACAAACTCAGCACTCACAATCCCAAACTCAGCACTCACCGTCTCAAACTCAGCACTCACCATCTCAAACTCAGCACTCACTGTCCCAAACTCAGCACTCACCATCCCAAACTCAGCACTCACTGTCCCAAACTCAGCACTCACCCTCTCAAACTCAGAACTCACCATCCTAATCGCAGCACTCACCTTCCCAAACTCTGCACTCACTGTCCCAAACTCAGCACTCACCATCCCAAACTCAGCACTCACCATTCCAAACTCAGCACTCACCGTCCCAAACTCAGCATTCATCCTCCCAATTTCAGGATTCACCGTCCCAAACTCAGCACTCACCATTCCAAATTCAGCACTCACCATCCCAAATTCAGCATTCACCCTTCCAATCTCAGGATTCACCGTCTCAAACTCAGCACTCACTATTTGAAACTCAGCACTCACAATTCCAAACTCAGCACTCACCATCCCAAACTCAGCATTCACTGTCCCAAACTCAGCATTCACTGTCCCAAACTCAGCATTCACTGTCCCAAACTCAGCATTCACCGTCCCAAATTCAGCACTCACTGTCTCAATCTCAGCACTCACTGTCTCAATCTCAGCACTCACTGTCCCAAATTTAGCACTCACCGTCCCAAACTCAGCACTCACTGTCCCAAACTCAGCACTCGCTGTCCCAAACTCAGCACTCACTGTCCCAAACTCAGCATTCACTCTCCCAAACTCAGCACTCTCCCTCCCAAACTAGAACATAGAACATACAGTGCAGAAGGAGGCCATTCGGCCCATCGAGTCTGCACCAACTCACTTAAGCCCTCACTTCCACCCTATACTCGTAACTCAATGACCCCTCTTAACCTTTTTGGGCACTAAGGGAAATTTATCATGGCCAATCCACCTAACATGCACGTCTTTGGACTGTGGGAGGAAACCGGAGCGCCCGGAGGAAACCCACGCACACACGGGGAAAATGTGCAGTCTCCGCACAGACAGTTAGCCAGCGGGGAATCGAACCTGGGACCCTGGCGCTGTGAAGCCACAGTGCTAATGACTGGGCTACCGTACTGCCACTCACCTCCCAAACACAGCACTCACTGTCCCTAACTCAGCACTCACTGTCCATAATTCAGAACTCACTGTCCCAAACACAGCACTCACTGTCCCAAACTCAGCACTCACTGTCCCAAACTCAGCACTCACCATATCAAACTCAGCACCCACCCTCCCAAACACAGCACTCACCATCCCAAACTCAGCACTCATTGTCCCAAACTCAGCACTCACCATTCCAAACTCAGCACTCACCATCCCAAACTCAGCACTCACCATCCCAAACTCAGCATTCACCAATCTCAGGATTCACTATCCCAAACTCAGCACTCACTATTTGAAACTCAGCACTCACTGTCCCAACCTCAGCACTCACCATCCCAAACTCAGCATTCACCGTCCCAAATTCAGCACCCACTGTCTCAATCTCAGCATTCACCGCCCCAAACTCAGCATTCACTGTCCCAAATTCAGCACTCATTGTCTCAATCTCAGCACTCACTGTCCCAAATTTAGCACTCACTGTCCCAAACTCAGCACTCACTGTCCCAAACTCAGCACTCACTGTCCCAAACTCAGCACTCACCATCCCAAACTCAGCACTCACTGTACCAAACTCAGCACTCACTGTCCCAAACTCAGCACCCTCCCTCCCAAACTAGAACATAGAACATACAGTGCAGAAGGAGGCCATTCGGCACATCAAGTCTGCACCAACTCACTTAAGCCCTCACTTCCACCCTTTACTCGTAACCCAATAACCCCTCCTAACCTTTTTGGACACTAAGGGAAATTTATCATGGCCAATCCACCTAACCAGCACGCCTTTGGACTGTGGGAGGAAAGCGGAGCACCCGGAGGAAACCCACGCAGACACGGGGAAAATTTGCCATCTCCGCACAGACAGTTAGCCAGCGGGGAATCGAACCTGGGACCCTGGCGCTGTGAAGCCACAGTGCTAATGACTGGGCTACCGTACTGCCACTCACCTCCCAAACACAACACTCACTGTCCCTAACTCAGCACTCACTGTCCATAATTCAGAACTCACTGTCCCAAACACAGCACTCACTGTCCCAAACTCAGCACTCACTGTCCCAAACTCAGCACTCACCGTATCAAACTCAGCACCCACCCTCCCAAAGTCAGCACTCACCATTCCAAACTCAGCACTCACCATCCCAAACTCAGCACTCACCATCCCAAACTCAGCATTCACCAATCTCAGGATTCACTGTCCCAAACTCAGCACTCACTATTTGAAACTCAGCACTCACTGTCCCAACCTCAGCACTCACCATCCCAAACTCAGCATTCACCGTCCCAAATTCAGCACCCACTGTCTCAATCTCAGCATTCACCGCCCCAAACTCAGCATTCACTGTCCCAAATTCAGCACTCATTGTCTCAATCTCAGCACTCACTGTCCCAAACTCAGCACTCACTGTCCCAAACTCAGCACTTACCATCCCAAACTCAGCACTCACTGTACCAAACTCAGCACTCACTGTCCCAAACTCAGCACCCTCCCTCCCAAACTAGAACATAGAACATACAGTGCAGAAGGAGGCCATTCGGCACATCAAGTCTGCACCAACTCACTTAAGCCCTCACTTCCACCCTTTACTCGTAACCCAATAACCCCTCTAAACCTTTTTGGACACTAAGGGAAATTTATCATGGCCAATCCACCTAACCAGCACGCCTTTGGACTGTGGGAGGAAAGCGGAGCACCCGGAGGAAACCCACGCAGACACGGGGAAAATTTGCCGTCTCCGCACAGACAGTTACTCAGCGGGGAATCGAACCTGGGACCCTGGCGCTGTGAAGCCACAGTGCTAACCACTGGGCTACCGTACTGCCACTCACCTCCCAAACACAGCACTCACTGTCCCAAACTCAGCACTCACACTCCCAAACTCAGCACTCACACTCCCAAACTCAGCACTCACCGTCCCAAACTCAGCACTCACTGTCCCAAACTCAGCACTCACCAGCCCAAACTCAGCACTCACTGTCCCAAACTCAGCACTCCCTATCCCAAACTTAGTACTCACTGTCCCAAACTCAACACTCACTGTCCCAAACTCAGCACTCACTGTCCCAAACTCAGCCCTCACCATCAGTGTCCCAGGTTTGGGGGCGGGTGGTGGTGGCGGGGGCGGGGGAGGGGGGGTTGGGGGGGATACTGGTCTGAGAGCTGCCAATCTTGTTTTTTGGTGTCTTATAAATGCTTTTAGCATATTACTGATTTTCGTGACTGTGTTTAGCAAGTTGCTGATTCTTTTGTATTCTTGAGTTGTCAATAAACTTAAAACAGCTGCAGGAGTGGATGTGGTTGCAGTATAAGCTGATTCTCTGTAGGTGGGTTGTAACAAAGGGTATTCGGGGTTTTCAGGGATTTTCAGCAACGCTGTGTAATGCAGAACAGCCAATATAATAATGTAATCATCTTTATTGTCACAAGTATCAAGGAATCATAGAATTTACAGTGCAGAAGGAGGCCATTCAGCCCATCGAGTCTGCACCGGCTCTTGGAAAGAGCTCCCTACCCAAGTCCACGCCTCCACCCTATCCCCATAACCCAGTAACCCCATCTAGCCTTTTTGGACACTAAGGGCAATTTATCATGACCAATCCACCTAACCTGCACATCTTTGGACTGTGGGAGGAAACCGGAGCCCCCGGAGGAAACCCACGCACACACGGGGAGGATGTGCAGACTCCGCACAGACAGTGACCCAAGCCGGAATCGAACCTGGGACCCTGGAGCTGTGAAGCAACAGTGCTAACCACTGTGCGACCGTGCCGCCCGCTATATCTAACAGAATGGGATAGAAACATCCTGTCCCGACATAAAACCTGCTGAAAACATATTGTGATGATTAATAACCAGGCAGAACGGATCTGTGAGCACCCAATGTACAACCTGGAGGAACTGATATAGAAACTGACTCACAGGGAGAGGATAATCAGATTCACACAATGGTTACCCTGTTGTTGAGTGACCTGCAGTTTTGTAAATGACTGTGTTACCAATGTCACTGTCTTTACCTTCTTGCTGTTGGGAAGCCGCTTGTCTCACTGATACAGGAGAGCTTCTGTGTGAAAGTCCACGAGAATGCAGAGTCGGATGGTTTGCCTGGTAGGAATGTGAGCTGATTTGAGACTTTGCAGGTCCCTGAATAATGACTGGAGATCCTCGTATAATGGAGCCTGTGTCACTGAGGGGGGGGCCTGGCCGGCTCGGAGGGGTCTCACTGTACAGAACTCTGTCCAATCTTCTGGCACCTTCAGACATCACATCCAACTGGTGTCTGGGGTGAAAGGCTTTGCTGGGACTGTGGGTCAGTGACTGACCATCATCTTTCTTCACCGTTAATGGAGATGAGCTCTTCTCACTTTTTATTGCCGTTCTCTGAGGAAGGGAAAAAAAACAAAATAATTAGCTCAAAAACTGGAGCAATATTGTGTGCAGCAGAACTGATTGAAAGGAAAATGTTGACACTGACTGGCTGCTGAATAACAAACGTGCAGATTCTCACTGGAAAAATAATGCGAGATAAAAGCAGATGTTTGCACAGTGAGCTATCGAGGGTGAATCGAGTGCCACCCCAGCCAACAGGAAACGCACGGGCAGGGGGCTGCACTGTCGCAGAACGGAGAATCCCTCCGGCACAGAATTCACCCAGAGTGTTTTACCAGGAGGGTTAGGGTGGCTGGGATATTATATATATTATATTTATTTATATATTATCTATACATATTTATGTATATTTTATGTGACATATATTTTATTTATATACATATATATATTATTGTCACAAGAAGGCTTACATTAACACTGCAATGAAGTTACTGTGAAAATCCCCTAGTCGCCACATTCCGGCGCCTGTTCAGGTACACTGAGGGAGAATTCAGAATGTTCGATTTACCTAACAGCACGTCTTTGGACTGTGTGAGGAACCCGGAGCCCCCGGAGGAAACCCACGCAGACACGGGGAGAACGTGCAGACTCCGCACAGACAGTGACCCAAGACAGAATCGACATATATTTATATATTTACATGTTTATTTATACACAAATAGATGTATATAAATAGAAGATTGTATCTATAAAAAAATATATAAATATTTTTATTCATATTCATGGGGTGTGGGTGGTATTGGCAATGCCAGCCATGATTGTCCATCCTGAATAACCCTGTGTTATAACCTGCCTGCTTCCCACTAGCTGGGGGCTAATGTCAATCCCACAATCCTTTGGGAGTATGAGCTTCCCCAATGAGGGGGGCAAAGAAATCATTAGCAGACTCCCTGTATAAATAAAACTGGCCAGTTTGGAACCGGCTAGATAGGAGTGAGCAACAACGGAGTTGCTGCTGCTGTTGTTTATATATATGTTATTGTAAAAAAATGTTATTTCTTTCTATCCTACAACTCGTGCTGGATTCTTCGTGGCCCTCACAAAACTGGCGACGAGGGTTAAAATGAATAGCTGTCTAACTGCTGAAGCCACCTCCCTGGATTTTTGTTGGATACAGGTTGGAAGTTGTTTTCTGTTATACCATGCCTCTGTACGGACGTTTGGATGTTTTTGATGCTGCGCTGGAAAGCTGGAACCAGTACGCACAACGGATGCGTTACTATTTCCGGGCCAACAATATCACTGAAAACGAGCGCCAGGTGGTCATATTGCTCACCGCCTGCGGGCCGCATACGTTTGGGGTGATTAGGAGCCTTACGTACCCAGCTGCGCCGGACACCAAAACGTTTGAGGAACTTGTGACCTTGGGCAACGTTTTAACCCAACCCCGTCCACAATAGTCCAGCGTTACCGGTTTAATACCGCTGAGAGGACCCCTGGAGAATCCCTTGCCGATTTTCTATCCAGGCTACGCGGGATTGCGGAATACTGTGACTATGGTGAGACCTTGTCAGAAATGTTACGCGACCGTTTGGTTTGCGGTATTAACAATGCGGCCACCCAGGGAAAGTTGTTAGCTGAGCCAACATTGACTTTTCAACAGTATTGTCCCGAGAGAGCGCAGAACGAGCAGTGCAGGAGCGACAGGGAATGGAAGTGCATGCCTTCGGGTGCAACCCGTTCCGTCCAAAAGTGTCTCCTGCACTCCTGCGGTACCTTGGGCGAGACGACGTCCAGATCGACGCCAGTGGCTGTCGGACATTCCTCCCTGAAGGGAGCCTTCTCCAGAGCCAATGGATGAGGAGCCATGTCCGTGTCAGACTTGTAGGCGCCGACCCCGTCGCGGACGGCGGTCCTGGGGGCGCCAGAGGCGCCGTCGTTCCGACCGAAACTGGGACCAGCCCAGGGGCCGCAACTGGGACCAGCCCAGGGGCCGTACCTTCCATGTGGATGAACCTGCGGCGACTACTCCCGAGGACATGGAGACGGAGGACGACTGCCTGCAGCTGCATTGTGTGGCAGCTCCCCGTGTGGCCCCCATTAAGGTGACAGTACGGGTCAATGATCACCCGCTTGAGATGGAGTTGGCCACTGGCGCAGCGGTCTCCGTGATCGCCCAGAGGACATTCGACCGCATCAAGCAGGGTATACAGACCCTTACATTAACCAACTCACAGGCCAGGTTGGCCACCTACACGGGGGAACCACTGGACATTGCTGGAACTACAATGACCCCTGTTGTTTATGGACGCCAGGAGGGGTGTTTCCCACTTATCGTGGTGCGCGGCCATGGGCCCAGTCTGTTGGGTCGGGACTGGTTGTGCCATTTGCGGTTGCAATGGCAGCACATCCTCTAAACAGTTTCTGGAGGGTTGACGGAGGTGCTAGGACAATATCCAGATGTATTCCAGCCTGGTTTGGGGAAAATAAAAGGGGCCGTAACCCATATCCAAATCGAACCAGGAGCCACACCACACTATTTACGGGCGCACCCAGTGCCTTACACCTTGCTCGAGAACGTAGAAGGGGAGCTCACTCATTTAGAGTCCTTGGGTATTATCAGGCCCATCCGTTTCGCTGACTGGGCAGCACCAATTGTACCTGTAATGAAGCCAGATGCCACAGTTCGCTTGTGCGGCGACTATGAACTTACAGTGAATACGGCTTCCCGGCTCGACCGATATCCAATGCCTCGCATAGAAGATCTCTACGCGAAGCTTGCAGGTGGACTCTCGTTCACGAAAATAGCCAATGTTGTTCCTTTGTTTAACAAGGGTAGCAAGGATAATCCAGGGTAGTACAGGCCGGTGGGCCTTACGTCACTGGTAGGAAAATTACTGGAGAGAATTCTTCAGGCAGGATCTACTCCCATTTGGAAGCAAATGCACGTATTAGCGCGAGGCAGCATGGTTTTGTGAAGTGGAGGTCGTGTCTCACTAACTTGATATAGTTTTTCGAAGAGGTCACAAAGGTGATTGATGCAGGTAGGGCAGTGGATGTTGTCTATATGGACTTCAGTAAGGCCTTTGACAAGGTCCCTCATGGCAGACTGGTACAAAAGGTAAAGTCACACGGGATCAGGGGTGAGCTGGCAAGGTGGATACTGAACTGGCTAGGTTTTGCGTTTGATAAAGTTTCCCATGGCAGGTTGATGGAAAAACTGAAGTCGTATGGGGTTCAGGGGCAATGTTCGGGTTTGGGGTAATGTTCGGGTTTGGGGTAATGTTCGGGTTTGGGGGCAATGTTTGGGTTTGGGGTAATGTTCGGGTCTCTCTGTGTGGGTGGGTGGGGCTGAAGGGATGTTTGGGACTCTGTGTGTGGGTGGGAGGGGTATGTTTGGGACTCTGTGTGTGGGTGGGGGGGGGTTGGGGGTATGTTTGGGACTGTGTCTGTGTGTGGGGGGGGATGTTTGGGACTCTGTGTGTGGGTGGGGGGTAATGTTTGGGACTCTGTGTGTGTGGGGGGGATGTTTGGGACTGTGTGTGTGTGTGGGTGGGGGGGGATGTTTGGGACTCTGTGTGTGGGTGGGGGGGATGTTTGGGACTCTGTGTGTGGGTGGGGGGGGGTTGGGGGTATGTTTAAGACTCTGTGTGTGGGTGGGTGGGGGGGGATGTTTGGGACTCTGTGTGTGTGTGTGGGGGGGGGATGTTTGGGACTGTGTGTGTGGGTGGGTGGGGGGGATGTTTGGGGCTCTGTGTGGGTGGGGGGGATGTTTGGGACTCTGTGTGTGGGTGGGTAGGGGGTTGTTTGGGACTCTCTGTGTGGGTGGGGGGGTTGGGGGGATGTATGGGACTCTCAGTGGGGGGGTATGTTTGGGACTCTGTGTGTGGGTGGGTGGGGGGGATGTTTGGGACTGTGTGTGTGGGTGGGTGGAGGGGGGATGTTTGGGACTCTGTGTGAGTGTGGGAGGGGTGGATGTTTGGGACTCTGTGTGTGTGTGGGGTGGGGATGTTTGGGACTGTGTGTGTGGGTGGGTAGGGGGGACGTTTGGGACTGTGTGTGTGGGTGGGTGGGGGGGATGTTTGGGACTCTGTGTGTGGGTGGGTAGGGGGGATGTTTGGGACTCTGTGTGTGTGTGTGTGGGGTGAACAAAAGAACAACAAAGAACAAAGAAAAGTACAGCACAGGAACAGGCCCTTCGGCCCTCCAAGCCCGTGCCGACCATACTGCCCGACTAAACTACAATCTTCTACACTTCCTGGGTCCGTATCCTTCTATTCCCATCCTATTCATATATTTGTCAAGATGCCCCTTAAATGTCCCTATCGTCCCTGCTTCCACTACCTCCTCCGGTAGTGAGTTCCAGGCACCCACTACCCTCTGCGTAAAAAACTTGCCTCGTACATCTACTCTAAACTTTGCCCCTCTCACCTTAAACCTATGCCCCCTAGTAATGGACCCCTCTACCCTGGGGAAAAGCCTCTGACTATCCACTCTGTCTATGCCCCTCATAATTTTGTAGACCTCTATCAGGTCGCCCCTCAACCTCCTTCGTTCCAGTGAGAACAAACCGAGGTTATTCAATCGCTCCTCATAGCTTATGCCCTCCATACCAGGCAACATTCTGGTAAATCTCTTCTGCACCCTCTCTAAAGCCTCCACATCCTTCTGGTAGTGTGGCGACCAGAATTGAACACTATACTCCAAGTGTGGCCTAACTAAGGTTCTATACAACTGCAACATGACTTGCCAATTCTTATACTCAATGCCCCGGCCAATGAAGGCAAGCATGCCGTATGCCTTCTTGACTACCTTCTCCACCTGTGTTGCCCCTTTCAGTGATCTGTGGACCTGTACTCCTAGATCTCTTTGACTTTCAATACTCTTGAGGGTTCTACCATTCACTGTATATTCCCTACCTGCATTAGCCCTTCCAAAATGCATTACCTCACATTTGTCCAGGTTAAACTCCATCTGCCATCTCTCCGCCCAAGTCTCCAGACAATCTAAATCCTGCTGTATCCTCAGACAGTCCTCATCGCTATCCGCAATTCCACCAACCTTTGTGTCGTCTGCAAACTTACTAATCAGACCAGTTACATTTTCCTCCAAATCATTTATATATACTACAAAGAGCAAAGGTCCCAGCACTGATCCCTGTGGAACACCACTGGTCACAGCCCTCCAATTAGAAAAGCATCCCTCCATTGCTACCCTCTGCCTTCTATGGCCTAGCCAGTTCTGTATCCACCTTGCCAGTTCACCCCTGATCCCGTGTGACTTCACCTTTTGTACTAGTCTACCATGAGGGACCTTGTCAAAGGCCTTACTGAAGTCCATATAGACAACATCTACTGCCCTACCTGCATCAATCATCTTAGTGACCTCCTCGAAAAACTCTATCAAGTTAGTGAGACACGACCTCCCCTTCACAAAACCGTGCTGCCTCTCACTAATACGTCCATTTGCTTCCAAATGGGAGTAGATCCTGTCTCGAAGAATTCTCTCCAGTAATTTCCCTACCACTGAAGTAAGGCTCACCGATGCAGGAAGGATGTTCCCGATGGTGGGGGGGACTGGACAGGGTCGATGCAGGAAGGATGTTCCCGATGGTGGGGGGGGGACTGGACAGGGTCGATGCAGGAAGGATGTTCCCGATGGTGGGGGGGACTGGACAGGGTCGATGCAGGAAGGATGTTCCCGATGGTGGGGGGGACTGGGGTAGATGCAGGAAGGATGTTCCCGATGGTGGGGGGAGGAGACTGGACAGGGTGGATGCAGGAAGGATGTTCCCGATGGTGGGGGGGACTGGACAGGGTCGATGCAGGAAGGATGTTCCCGATGGTGGGGGGGGGGGACTGGACAGGGTCGATGCAGGAAGGATGTTCCCGACGGTGGAGGGGGGGGACTGGACAGGGTCGATGCAGGAAGGATGTTCCCGATGGTGGGGGGGTACTGGACAGGGTAGATGCAGGAAGGATGTTCCCGATGGTGGGGGGGACTGGACAGGGTCGATGCAGGAAGGATGTTCCCGATGGTGGGGGGGGACTGGACAGGGCAGATGCAGGAAGGATGTCCCCGATGGTGGGGGGGACTGGACAGGGTCGATGCAGGAAGGATGTCCCCGATGGTGGAATTATCATTGGCCAATTCACCTAACCCGCACATCTTTGGACTGTGGGAGGAAACCGGAACACCCGGAGGAAACCCACGCAGACACGGGGAGGACGTGCAGACTCCGCACAGACAATGACCCAAGCCGGAATCGAACCTGGGACCATGGAGCTGTGAAGCAATTGTGCTATCCACAATGCTACCGTGCTGCCCTTAAGAACAAATAAATCTACACTATATCATTTTACCGTCATCCATGTACCTATCCAATAGCTGCTTGAAGGTCCCTAATGTTTCCGACTCAACTACTTCCACAGGCAGTGCATTCCATGCCCCCACTACTCTCTGGGTAAAGAACCTACCTCTGACATCCCTCCTATATCTTCCACCTTTCACCTTAAATTTATGTCCCCTTGTAATGGTTTGTTCCACCCGGGGAAAAAGTCTCTGACTGTCTACTCTATCTATTCCCCTGATCATCTTATAAACCTCTATCAAGTCGCCCCTCATCCTTCTCCGCTCTAATGAGAAAAGGCCTAGCACCCTCAACCTTTCCTCGTAAGACCTACTCTCCATTCCAGGCAACATCCTGGTAAATCTTCTTTGCACCTTTTCCAGAGCTTCCACATTCTTCCTAAAATGAGGCGACCAGAACTGTACACAGTACTCCAAATGTGGCCTTACCAAAGTTTTGTACAGCTGCATCATCACCTCACGGCTCTTAAATTCAATCCCTCTGTTAATGAACGCGAGCACACCATAGGCCTTCTTCACAGCTCTATCCACTTGAGTGGCAACTTTCAAAGATGTATGAACATAGACCCCAAGATCTCTCTGCTCCTCCACATTGCCAAGAACTCTACCGTTAACCCTATATTCCGCATTCATATTTGTCCTTCCAAAATGGACAACCTCACACTTTTCAGGGTTAAACTCCATCTGCCACTTCTCAGCCCAGCTCTGCATCCTATCTATGTCTCTTTGCAGCCGACAACAGCCCTCCTTACTATCTACAACTCCACCAATCTTCGTATCGTCTGCAAATTTACTGACCCACCCTTCAACTCCCTCATCCAAGTCATTAATGAAAATCACAAACAGCAGAGGACCCAGAACTGATCCCTGCGGTACACCACTGGTAACTGGGATCCAGGCTGAATATTTGCCATCCACCACCACTCTCTGACTTCTATCGGTTAGCCAGTTAGTTATCCAACTGGCCAAATTTCCCACTATCCCATGCCTCCTTACTTTGTGCAGAAGCCTACCATGGGGAACTTTATCAAATGCCTTACTAAAATCCATGTACAAAGAACAAAGAACAAAGAAATGTACAGCACAGGAACAGGCCCTTCGGCCCTCCAAGCCCGCGCCGACCATACTGCCCGACTAAACTACAATCTTCTACACTTCCTGGGTCCGTATCCTTCTATTCCCATCCTATTCATATATTTGTCAAGATGCCCCTTAAATGTCCCTATCGTCCCTGCTTCCACTACCTCCTCCGGTAGCGAGTTCCAGGCACCCACTACCCTCTGTGTAAAAAACTTGCCTCGTACATCTACTCTAAACCTTGCCCCTCTCACCTTAAACCTATGCCCCCTAGTAATTGACCCCTCTACCCTGGGGAAAAGCCTCTGACTATCCACTCTGTCTATGCCCCTCATAATTTTGTAGACCTCTATCAGGTCGCCCCTCAACCTCCTTCGTTCCAGAGAGAACAAACCGAGTTTATTCAATCGCTCCTCATAGCTTATGCCCTCCATACCAGGCAACATTCTGGTAAATCTCTTCTGCACCCTCTCTAAAGCCTCCACATCCTTCTGGTAGTGTGGCGACCAGAATTGAACACTATACTCCAAGTGTGGCCTAACTAAGGTTCTATACAGCTGCAACATGACTTGCCAATTCTTATACTCAATGCCCCGTCCAATGAAGGCAAGCATGCCGTATGCCTTCTTGACTACCTTCTCCACCTGTGTTGCCCCTTTCAATGACCTGTGGACCTGTACTCCTAGATCTCTTTGACTTTCAATACTCTTGAGGGTTCTACCATTCACTGTATATTCCCTACCTGCATTAGCCCTTCCAAAATGCATTACCTCACATTTGTCCGGATTAAACTCCATCTGCCATCTCTCCGCCCATGTCTCCAGACAACCTAAATCCTGCTGTATCCTCAGACAGTCCTCATCGCTATCCGCAATTCCACCAACCTTTGTGTCGTCTGCAAACTTACTAATCAGACCAGTTACATTTTCCTCCAAATCATTTATATATACTACAAACAGCAAAGGTCCCAGCACTGATCCCTGTGGAACACCACTGGTCACAGCCCTCCAATTAGAAAAGCATCCCTCCATTGCTACCCTCTGCCTTCTATGGCCTAGCCAGTTCTGAATCCACCTTGCCAGCTCACCCCTGATCCCGTGTGACTTCACCTTTTGTACTAGTCTACCATGAGGGACCTTGTCAAAGGCCTTACTGAAGTCCATGTAGACAACATCCACTGCCCTACCTGCATCAATCATCTTAGTGACCTCCTCGAAAAACTCTATCAAGTTAGTGAGACACGACCTCCCCTTCACAAAACCGTGCTGCCTCTCACTAATACGTCCATTTGCTTCCAAATGGGAGTAGATCCTGTCTCGAAGAATTCTCTCCAGTAATTTCCCTACCACTGAAGTAAGGCTCACCGGCCTGTAGTTCCCGGGATTATCCTTGCTACCCTTCTTAAACAGAGGAACAACATTGGCTATTCTCCAGTCCTCCGGGACATCCCCTGAAGACAGCGAGGATCCAAAGATTTCTGTCAAGGCCTCAGCAATTTCCTCTCCAGCCTCCTTCAGTATTCTGGGGTAGATCCCATCAGGCCCTGGGGACTTATCTACCTTAATATTTTTTAAGACACCCAACACCTCGTCTTTTTGGATCACAATGTGACCCAGGCTATCTACACCCCCTTCTCCAGACTCAACATCTACCAATTCCTTCTCTTTGGTGAATACTGATGCAAAGTATTCATTTAGTACCTCGCCCATTTCCTCTGGCTCCACACATAGATTCCCTTGCCTATCTTTCAGTGGGCCAACCCTTTCCCTGGCTACCCTCTTGCTTTTTATGTAAGTGTAAAAAGCCTTGGGATTTTCCTTAACCCTATTTGCCAATGACTTTTCATGACCCCTTCTAGCCCTCCTGACTCCTTGCTTAAGTTCCTTCCTACTTTCCTTATATGCCACACATGCTTCGTCTGTTCCCAGCCTTTTAGCCCTGACAAATGCCTCCTTTTTCTTTTTGACGAGGCCTACAATATCACTCGTCATCCAAGGTTCCCGAAAATTGCCGTATTTATCTTTCTTCCTCACAGGAACATGCCTGTCCTGTATTCCCTTCAACTGACACTTGAAAGCCTCCCACATGTCAGATGTTGATTTACCCTCAAACATCCGCCCCCAATCTATGTTCTTCAGTTCCCGCCTAATATTGTCATAATTAGCCTTCCCCCAATTTAGCACATTCATCCTCGGACCACTCTTATCCTTGTCCACCAGTACTTTAAAACTTACTGAATTGTGGTCACTGTTACCGAAATGCTCCCCTACTGAAACATCTACCACCTGGCCGGGCTCATTCCCCAATACCAGGTCCAGTACCGCCCCTTCCCTAGTTGGACTGTTTACATATTGTTTTAAGAAGCCCTCCTGGATGCTCCTTACAAACTCTGCCCCGTCTAAGCCCCTGGCACTAAGTGAGTCCCAGTCAATATTGGGGAAGTTGAAGTCTCCCATCACCACAACCCTGTTGTTTTTACTCTTTTCCAAAATCTGTCTACCTATCTGCTCCTCTATCTCCCGCTGGCTGTTGGGAGGCCTGTAGTATACCCCCAACATTGTGACTGCACCCTTCTTATTCCTGATCTCTACCCATATAGCCTCACTGCCCTCTGAGGTGTCCTCTCGCAGTATAGCTGTGATATTCTCCCGAACAAGTAGCGCAACTCCGCCTCCCCTTTTACATCCCCCTCTATCCCGCCTGAAACATCTAAATCCTGGAACGTTTAGCTGCCAATCCTGCCCTTCCCTCAACCAGGTCTCTGTAATGGCAATAACATCATAGTTCCAAGTAGTAATCCAAGCTCTAAGTTCATCTGCCTTACCCGTAATGCTCCTTGCATTAAAACATATGCACTTCAGGCCACCAGACCCGCTGTGTTCAGCAACTTTTCCCCGTCTGCTCTGCCTCAGAGCCACACTGTCCCTATTCCCTAGTTCTCCCTCAATGCTCTCACCTTCTGACCTATTGCTCCCGTACCCACCCCCCTGCCATACTAGTTTAAACCCTCCCGTGTGACACTAGCAAACCTCGCGGCCAGGATATTTATGCCTCTCCGGTTTAGATGCAACCCGTCCATCTTATACAGGTCACACCTGCCCCGGAAGAGCTCCCAGTGGTCCAGAAAACGGAAACCCTCCCTCCTACACCAGCTGTTTAGCCACGTGTTTGTCTGCTCTATCTTCCTATTTCTAGCCTCACTGGCACGTGGCACAGGGAGTAATCCCGAGATTACAACCCTCGAGGTCCTGTCCTTTAACTTTCTGCCTAGCTCCCTGAACTCCTGCTGCAGGACCTCATGCCCCTTCCTGCCTATGTCGTTAGTACACTACATCCACTGCTTTACCTTCATCCACATGCTTGGTCACCTCCTCAAAGAATTCAATAAGATTTGTAAGGCAAGACCTACCCCTCACAAATCCGTGCTGACTATCCCTAATCAAGCAGTGTCTTTCCAGATGCTCAGAAATCCTATCCTATCCTATGAGGATACGGGGGAGACCATTTAGGACAGAGATAAGGAGACATTTCTTCACCCAGAGAGTGGTCGGCCTGTGGAATTCATTACCGCAGGAAGTAGTTCAGTCCAAAACATTGTGGATGGGATTCTCTAGTCCGCCAGCCGTGTTTTCCTGCGTGGAGAGCCCCCGTCGGAAGCGAGATTCTCCGTTCCCGCAGCCAGCCAATGTGGTCACCCCCACGCCATTGGGAAACCACGGGAGTGGGTGCGTTGCCCGCGGACTGCAAGATCCCACTGACGGAGAATTTTGCTGTGTATGTTTGCCAAAAGCTAAAGAAATTTGGCGTGGCATCGACTCTCAGAAACCTCTACAGATGTGCGATAGAGAGCGTCCTATCCGGCTGCATCACAGCTGGTATGGCAACTGCTCGGTCCAAGATCGCAAGAAACTGCAGAGTGTGGACTCAGCCCAACGCATCACACAAGCTTGCCACCCTCACATTGATTCTGTCTACACCTCCCGCTGCCTCAGAAAGGCAGACAGCATTATCAGAGACCCCTCCCACCCAGGCATTGCCTTCTTCCAGACCCTTCCATCAGGCAGAAGGTACAGAAGTCTGAAGACTCGCACATCCTGACATAGGAACAGCTTCTTCCCCACAGCTACTAGACTCCTCAACGACTCCCCCTCGGACTGATCTGTTACCTGTAAGAACATATTCACGACGCCCTATGCTGCTCTTGCTCATGTATTTGCTTTGTTTGGCCCCTTGTTCCGCACTGTAACCAATCACTGTTTGTCGATGTACCATTTGTCAATGTTCTCTGTCGATTATTCTTTTGTCTACTATGTACGTACTGTGTACGTTCCCTCGGCCGCAGAAAAATACTGTTCACTGTACTTCGGTACATGTGACAATAAAACAAATCAATCAAAGCAGTTAGATATAACACTCAGGGGAAGGGGATCAAAGGATATGGGGGACAGCGGGATCAGGCTATTGAGCTATATGATCAGCCATGATCAGAATGAATAATGGAGCCGGCTTGAATCATAGATCATAGAATTTC
>NC_092707.1:1839746-1852246 GCF_047496885.1 Scyliorhinus torazame | reverse complement strand
GCGATCAAGGCAACGCTGCGGTTTGAAATCGTCGGGCCTGACAGAGCGTCCCTGCTCGGTGCTCGCGCCTGCAAGCTCCTGAACCTGGTTCAGCGAGTCCACACCATGTCATCATCACCGGCGACGGCCTCGCCCGATGGAAACTTGCAAGCCGACATAGACGACATTATCACACAGTACCACAGCGTATTCGATGGAATGGGCGCGCTCCCGTACCGATACAAAATACTGCTCAAGCCCAACGCCACCCCTGTAATTCATGCACCACGCCGGGTGCCGGCGCCCCTCAAGGATCGTCTGAAAAAGCAACTGCAGGACCTCCAAGACCAGGGCATCATCTCGAAGGTCACAGAGCCAACAGACTGGGTCAGCTCCATGGTCTGCGTAAAGAAGCCGTCAGGGGAGCTCCGCATTTGCATTGACCCGAAGGATCTAAACCGCAACATCATGCGGGAGCACTACCCGATCACGAAGCGTGAAGAATTAACCAATGAGGTGGCTCATGCCAAATTCTTCACTAAGCTGGCACCTCCCGGGGTTTTTGGCAAATACAGCTGGAAGCGTCCAGTCACAAGCTGTGCACGTTCAACACCCCGTTCGTCCGCTACTGTTACAACCGGATGCCTGTCGGCATCATATCTGCCTCCGAAGTGTTTCATCGCATCATGGAGCAGATGATGGAGGGCATCGAGGGGGTACGAGTATACGTTGACGACGTAATTATCTGGTCCACAACGCCCCAGGAACACATCGCTCGCCTCGAGCAGGCCTTCCAGCGAATTCATCAACATGGTCTCCAGCTCAACAGGGCCAAGTCCTCATTTGGTCAATCGGATATTAAGTTCCTGGGTGACCACATCTTGCGGCAGGGTGTGCGGCCAGATGCAGACAAGGTCTTGGCGATCAACGCCATGAAGACTCCGGAGGACAAGAAGGCGGTCCTCCGCTTCCTCGGGATGGTCAACTTTCTCGGGAAATTCATTCCCAATATGGCATCCCACACCACGGTCCTCCGCCATCTCGTCAAGAAGTCGACGGAATTCCAGTGGTTGCCCACACATGAAGCGGAAAGGCGTGAGCTGAAAGCAAAGCTCACCACAGCCCCAGTTATAGCGTTCCTCGACCCAACCAAGGAAACCAAGATATCGACTGATGCAAGCCAGGACGGCATTGGGGCGGTGCTCCTCCAGCGAGATGACTCCTCGTCCTGGGCTCCAGTGGCGTATGCCTCCAGGGCCATGACACCCACTGAGCAACGGTATGCTCAGATCGAAAAGGAGTGTCTGGGCCTCCTGACAGGGATAGTCAAGTTTCACAACTACGTTTACGGCCTGCCGAAATTCATGGTGGAAACGGACCACAGGCCTCTAGTCCACATAATCCAGAAGGATTTAAATGACATGACACCTCGGTTACAGCGAATTCTTCTTCGACTCCGCCGCTATGACTTCGAACTTGTCTACACGCCAGGCAAAGAGCTGATCGTTGCAGATGCCCTATCCCGGTCCATCACCACACCGTGTGAACAAGGTGACTTAATCTGCCACATAGAAGCCCAAGTGCGGTTGTGTGCCACCAACCTCCCAGCCTCTGACGAACGGGTGGTCCAAATTCGTGAGGAGACAGCCAAGGATCCTCTGCTGCAGCGAGTGATACAGCACCTTCCCCATGGCTGGCAGAAGGGACAATGTCCCCAGTTCTATAACGTAAAAGACGACCTGACGGGTGGTGGAGGGAATCCTCCTGAAACTCGACAGAATCATAATTCCTCAGAGCATGCAGGCTATGATACTGGGCCAACTCCATGAGGGTCACCTTGGGGTCGAGAAATGCCGATGCAGAGCTCGGGAGGCGGTCTATTGGCCGGGCATCAGCCAGGACATTGCCGACACGGTCCTCAACTGCCCCACCTGTCAGAAGTTTCAACCAGCTCAACCCAAGGAAATGCTGCAACAGCACGAGATCGTGACCTCTCCGTGGTCCAAAGTAGGTGTAGACCTTTTTCACTCCAAGGGGCGTGACTACGTACTCCTGGTCGACTACTTCTCCAGTTACCCAGAAGTGGTGAAACTGTCCGACCTCACGTCGAAGGCGGTCATCAAAGCCTGCAAAGAAACGTTCGCCAGGCACGGGATACCGCTCACGGTAATGAGCGACAATGGTCCATGCTTTTACAGCCAAGAATGGTCTGATATTGCAGAGTCCTACAACTTCCGTCACGTTACCTCCAATCCCCACTACCCGCAGTCAAACGGGAAGGCCGAGAAAGGGGTCCATATTGTAAAGCGGTTGCTGTGCAAAGCTGCAGACTCAGGCTCCGACTTCAACCTGGCGAAGCTGGCATACAGGGCGACCCCACTGTCCACTGGGTTGTCTCCAGCGCAGATGCTCATGAATCACACTCTGAGGACCACAGTTCCAGCCATCCATGTTCCAGACCTTGACCACCTCACGGTCTTACAGAAATTGCAGCAGTCCCGGGCCCAACCCAAGGCCACATACGGTGCTCATGCCACGGATCTACCCGAGCTGGCACCAATTGATCATGTTCGTGCCCAGTTGCCTGAGGGCGGCTGGTCAGCCACAGCTGTTGTGATCAAACAAGTGGCCCCAAGATCGTTCCTTGTCCGCATGGCTGATGGCTCCCTGCTACGGCACAACAGATGGGCACTGCGAAGAGTTCCACGCCCACCACCTGACCACAGTGCTCCGCCGGCTATCATGCTTCCTCCGGACGTACCCTGCCACGAGGCCACCGATCTGCCAGCGATCCTGCCGGCCCACGCGACCACCGCGATGGCAGCGATCCCATCTCTCCACGTACAGGCGGCTCCTGATCCACCTCTGCGGTGATCGACAAGAATTCGTTGCCCGCCACGAAGACTGAATCTGTAGACTGAGCTTTTGTACATTTTGTGACTTCATCGATTTAACCTCTGTAAATTTTGTTTTGTTTGCCATGTGTCTGCACTATCGACACCTTCCTATGTATACACCTTTTGTATATAGTCAGGCATACGCACGCACACCTTAGTATTTATTTATCTTAAAAAAAAGGGGAGCTGTCATAATATCCACTCATGTATATAATGAGATGCAGACAGGCAGTGATTGGCACACAGGATGACCAGTAAGCACACAGCACAGTGCAGCCAATCACCAGACAGGACACTATCACTATAAAGCCAGAGGGCACTAGGTTTCCCGCTCTCTCGGGACCCAGCCACTGAGACAGTCAGAGTCCACGAGCTAGCCCAGTGCAAACACCATGCGGTAGCTAGTACGTCTGGTCAGGCTACTACAAGGTCATTAGTCAGATCAGTCTAGTGTCGACCCACAGCTGAATATGTCTATGAAAAATGAAATGAAATGAAAACCACTTATTGGCACAAGTAGGCTTCAAATGAAATTACTGTGAAAAGCCCCTAGTCGCCACATTCTGGCACCTGTTCGGGGAGGCTGGTACGGGAATTGAACCGTGCTGCTGGCCTGCCTTGGTCTGCTTTAAAAGCCAGCGATTTAGCCCAGTGTGCTAAACCAGCCCCTGTGTGCTAGACCAACCCAGTGTTGGATCTTCTCCAGTGTTAGACGTCTGTTTTTAGCTTCCATGCATCGAGTGCAGTCCACATCGAACCTACCTGCCTATCACATCAGTGGTCACCACTGATGTACATATTAGGTGATTTGTGGTAAGGCCCCTGTACTACAGGTACAGGGGTAGTTCCCTGCCTGCTGGCTCCACCTAGTAGGCGGAGTATAAATATGTGTGCTCCCAGTACAGCAGCCATTTCGCCAGCTGCTGTGGGAGGCCACACATCTCAGTGTAATAAAGCCTCGATTGCATCCAACTCTCGTCTTTGTGTAATTGATTGTGCATCAATTTATTGCACTAAAGTTTTCAGAAGATGGATCTCCGCATCAAGCCGGATCGCCTGCCGCTGGATCCGCAATCAGGCAACGCCAAAAAGGACTTTGAACAGTGGCTAGCTTGTTTCGAAGCTCACATCGGGTCTGCGCCAGACCCAATTCCGGAAGCTCAGACGATTCAGATCCTCCAAACGCGGCTGAGCTCCAACGTCTTTCCGCTTATCCAGGACGCGCCGAACTACAACGAAGCCATGGCGCAACTGAAAGAAAACTAGGCTCAGCGGACTAACACGCTCTACGCCAACACATCCTCTCCACGTGCAGTAAACTCCCTGGTGAGTCAGTAGAAGACTTCTGGCGTGCTCTAATTCCCCGAGTCAGAGACTGTGACTGTCAGGCCCTCACGGCCACGGAACACACAAACTTGCTTATGAGAGACGCTTTTGTTACGGGGATAGGGTCGGATTACATCCGCCAGCGCCTTTTAGAAGGGGCTTCGCTCGACCTCGCGGCAGCCAAAAACCTTGCGCTCTCGCTGACGGTCGCCTTGCGCAACATCCAGGCCTACACCCCCGGCCGCGCTGCCCACCCCTCCTACGCATTGTGAACTCCACAGACGGCCGCCCCATCGGGGACCCCACTCAGCCAACCCCACGCCTGTGCCGCGCGGCAGCCAACCAACCCCGGGGGCCCCAAATGTTACTTCTGTGGAAAGCCAAAACACCCCCGACAGCGCTGCCCGGCCTGAGTGCCCTTTGCAAGGCCGGAGGCAAGAAGGGGCACTTTGCGGCGGTGTGCCAGGCCCGTTCAGTCACCGCTATTGTTCCGACCCCCCTGTACGGCCAGTGGGCGCCGCCATCTTCCCCTCCTCGGACCACGTGCGGCCCGTGGGCGCCGAGTAATCTCAGGATTACTCCCTGTGCCACGTGCCAGTGAGGCTAGAAATAGGAAGATAGAGCAGACAAACACGTGGCTAAACAGCTGGTGTAGGAGGGAGGATTTCCGTTATCTGGACCACTGGGAGCTCTTCCGGGGCAGGTGTGACCTGTATAAGAAGGACGGGTTGCATCTAAACTGGAGAGGCGTAAATATCCCGGCTGCGAGGTTTGCTAGTGTCACACGGGAGGGTTTAAACTAGTATGGCAGGGGGGTGGGCACGGGAGCAATAGGTCAGAAGGTGAAAGCATTGAGGGAGAACTAGGGAATAGGGCCAGTATGGCTCTGAGGCAGAGCAGACAGGGAGATGTTGCTGAACACAGCGGAACTGGTGGCCTGAAGTCCATATGTTTTAATGCAAGAAGTATTACGGGTAAGGCAGATGAACTTAGAGCTTGGATTAGTACTTGGAACTATGATGTTGTTGCCATTACAGAGACCTGGTTGAGGGAAGGGCAGGATTGGCAGCTAAACATTCCAGGATTTAGATGTTTCAGGCGGGATAGAGGGGGATGTAAAAGGGGAGGCGGAGTTGCGCTACTGGTTAGGGAGAATATCACAGCTGTACTGCGGGAGGACACCTCAGAGGGCAGTGAGGCTATATGGGTAGAGATCAGGAATAAGAAGGGTGCAGTCACAATGTTGGGGGTTTACTACAGGCCTCCCAACAGCCAGCGGGAGATAGAGGAGCAGATAGGTAGACAGATTTTGGAAAAGAGTAAAAACAACAGGGTTGTGGTGATGGGAGACTTCAACTTCCCCAATATTGACTGGGACTCACTTAGTGCCAGGGGCTTAGACGGGGCGGAGTTTGTAAGGAGCATCCAGGAGGGCTTCTTAAAACAATATGTAAACAGTCCAACTAGGGTAGGGGCGGTACTGGACCTGGTATTGGGGAATGAGCCCGGCCAGGTGGTAGATGTTTCAGTAGGGGAGCATTTCGGTAACAGTGACCACAATTCAGTAAGTTTTAAAGTGCTGGTGGATAAGGATAAGAGTGGTCCTAGGATGAATGTGCTAAATTGGGGGAAGGCTAATTATAACAATATTAGGCGGGAACTGAAGAACATAGATTGGGGGCGGATGTTTGAGGACAAATCAACATCTGACATGTGGGAGGCTTTCAAATGTCAGTTGAAAGGAATTCAGGACCGGCATGTTCTTGTGAGGAAGAAGGATAAATACGGCAATTTTCGGGAACCTTGGAAAACGAGAGATATTGTAGGCCTCGTCAAAAAGAAAAAGGAGGCATTTGTCAGGGCTAAAAGGCTGGGAACAGACAAAACCTGCGTGGAATATAAGGAAAGTAGGAAGGAACTTAAGCAAGGAGTCAGGAGGGCTAGAAGGGGTCATGAAAAGTCATTGGCAAATAGGGTTAAGGAAAATCCCAAGGCTTTTTACACGTACATAAAAAGCAAGAGGGTAGCCAGGGAAAGGGTTGGCCCACTGAAGGATAGGCAAGGGAATCTATGTGTGGAGCCAGAGGAAATGGGCGAGGTACTAAATGAATACTTTGCATCAGTATTCACCAAAGAGAAGGAATTGGTAGATGTTGAGTCTGGAGAAGGGTGTGTAGATAGCCTGGGTCACATTGAGATCCAAAAAGACGAGGTGTTGGGTGTCTTAAAAATTATTAAGGTAGATAAGTCCCCAGGGCCTGATGGGATCTACCCCAGAATACTGAAGGAGGCTGGAGAGGAAATTGCTGAGGCCTTGACAGAAATCTTTGCATCCTCACTGTCGCGGAGGACTGGAGAATAGCCAATGTTGTTTCTCTGTTTAAGAAGGGTAGCAAGGATAATCCAGGGAACTACAGGCCAGTGAGCCTTACTTCAGTGGTAGGGAAATTACTGGAGAGAATTCTTCGAGACAGGATCTACTCCCATTTGGAAGCAAATGGACGTATTAGCGAGAGGCAGCATGGTTTTGTAAAGGGGAGGTCGTGTCTCACTAACTTGATAGAGTTTTTCGAGGAGGTCACAAAGATGATTGATGCAGGTAGGGCAGTGGATGTTGTCTATATGGACTTCAGTAAGGCCTTTGACAAGGTCCCTCATGGTAGACTAGTACAAAAGGTGAAGTCACACGGGATCAGGGGTGAGCTGGCAAGGTGGATACAGAACTGGCTAGGTCATAGAAGGCAGAGAGTAGCAATGGAAGGATGCTTTTCTAATTGGAGGGCTGTGACCAGTGGTGTTCCACAGGGATCAGTGCTGGGACCTTTGCTGTTTGTGGTATATATAAATGATTTGGAGGAAAATGTAACTGGTCTGATTAGTAAGTTTGCAGACGACACAAAGGTTGGTGGAATTGCGGATAGCGATGAGGACTGTCAGAGGATACAGCAGGATTTAGATTGGAGACATGGGCGGAGAGATGGCAGATGGAGTTTAATCCGGACAAATGTGAGGTAATGCATTTTGGAAGGTCTAATGCAGGTAGGGAATATACAGTGAATGGTCGAACCCTCAAGAGTATTAAAAGTCAAAGAGATCTAGGAGTACAGGTCCACAGGTCACTGAAAGGGGCAACACAGGTGGAGAAGGTAGTCAAGAAGGCATACGGCATGCTTGCCTTCATTGGCCGGGGCATTGAGTATTAGAATTGGCAAGTCATGTTGCAGCTGTATAGAACCTTAGTTAGGCCACACTTCGAGTAGTGTTCAATTCTGGTTGCCACACTACCAGAAGGATGTGGAGGCTTTAGAGAGGGTGCAGAAGAGATTTACCAGAATGTTGCCTGGTATGGAGGGCATTAGCTATGAGGAACGGTTGAATAAACTCGGTTTGTTCTCACTGGAACGAAGGAGGTTGAGGGGCGACCTGATAGAGGTCTACAAAATTATGAGGGGCATAGACAGAGTGGATAGTCAGAGGCTTTTCCCTGGGGTAGAGGGGTCAATTACTAGGGGGCATAGGTTTAAGGTGAGAGGGGCAAGATTTAGAGTAGATGTACGAGGCAAGTTTTTTTACACAGAGGGTAGTGGGTGCCTGGAACTCGCTACCGGAGGAGGTGGTGGAAGCAGGGACGATAGTGACATTTAAGGTGCATCTTGACAAATACATGAATAGGATGGGAATAGAGGGATACGGACCCAGGAAGTGTAGAAGATTGTAGTTTAGTCGGGCAGCATGGTCGGCATGGAGGGCCGAAGGGCCTGTTCCTGTGCTGTACATTTCTTTGTTCTTTGTTTATTCTCGTTCTATTGTTCAACCCCCACCACGTATTGGCCCGTGGGCGCCGCCATCTTGTCCACCCCAGGAACATCAAGCTCCGCCATCGCGTCTCCCCCGTCACGTGCGGGGACCCATGCCCCCCCGGGCACCCCATCGTCTGCAACCATCGACGATCAGCCGCGTCTCGCCTCGGTCACGATTGACGACTCTCGCCCACACAACCTAGCAACCGCCTCTACAAACGTGAAAATCGATGGGCACGAGATCTCCTACCACTCTCACTGTCCGGGGCGTAGAGTTCAGCAACATCCGCCTCTACGTCCTCCCCAACCTCTGCGCTGCCTTGCTACTCGGCCTGGACTTCCAGTGCAACCTCCAGAGCCTAACCCTGAAATGTGGCGGGTCCCTACCACCCCTCACTGTGTGCGGCCTCACGACCCTAAAGGTCGTCCCACCTTCCCTATTTGCAAACCTCACCCCGGATTGCAAACCCATCGCCAACAGGAGCAGACGGCACATCGCCCAGGACAGGACCTTCATCAGGTCTGAGGTCCAGCGGCTGCTGCGGGAAGGCATCATCGAGGCCAGCAACAGCCCCTGGAGAGCCCAAGTGGTAGTGGTGAAAACTGGGGAGAAAAACAGGATGGTCGTTGACTACAGTCAGACCATCAATCGGTACACGCAGCTCGACGCGTACCCCCTCCCACGCATATCTGATATGGTCAATCAGATTGCACAGTACCGGGTCTTCTCAACAATTGACCTGAAATCCGCCGACCACCAGCTCCCCATCCGCAAGGCGGATCGCCCGTACACTGCCTTCGAGGCAGACGGCCGCCTTTACCACTTTCTCAGGGTTCCTTTCGGCGTCACCAATGGGGTCTCGGTTTTCCAACGGGAAATGGACCGAATGGTTGACCGGTACGGGCTACGGGCCACTTTCCCGTACCTGGACAATGTCACCATCTGCGGCCACGATCAGCAGGACCATGACGCCAACCTTTCCAAATTTCTCCACACCGCCACTCTCCTCAACCTAACTTACAACAAGGAGAAGTGCGTGTTCAGCACGAACCGCTTAGCCATCCTCGGCTATGTGGTCCAGAACGGAGTTCTGGGGCCCAATCCCGACCACATGCGCCCCTCATGGATCTCCCCCTCCCCCACTGCCCCAAGGCCCTCAAACGTTGCCTGGGGTTCTTTTCTTACTACGCCCAGTGGGTCCCAAATTATGCGGACAAGGCCCCGCCCACTCATCCACTGCACTCTCTTTCCCCTAACAGCCGAGGCTCACGAGGCCTGCAACCGTATCAAGGCCGACATCGCCAAGGCCATGATGCACGCGGTCGACGAGACGCTCCCCTTCCAATTCGAGAGCGATGCATCAGACGTCGCTCTGGCCGCCACCCTCAACCAGGCAGGCAGGCCCGTGGCATTCTTTTCACGAGCCCCATCGAAAAAGAGGCCCAAGCCATAGTTGAAGCTGTGCGACATTGGAGGCATTGCCTGGCCGGCAGGAGATTCACTCTCCTCACTGACCAACGGTCGGTAGCCTTCAGGTTCAATAACACACAGCGGGGCAAGATCAAAAACGATAAAATCTTGAGGTGGAGGATCGAGCTCTCCACCTACAACTACGAGATTTTGTATCGCCCCGGTAAGCTCAACGAGCCCCCCAATGCCCTGTCCCGAGGTACATGTACCAGCGTACAGGTGGACCGACTCTGCACGACAACATTTCTCACCCAGAGTCACACGTTTGTACCACTTCATCAAGGCCCTCAATCTGCCCTACTCCGTCGAGGAAGTCAGGGCTGTCACCAGAGACTGCCAGGTCTGTGCGGAGTGCAAAACACACTTCTACCGGCCAGACCATACGCGCCTGGTGAAGGCCTCCCCCTTTTCGAACACCTCAGCGTGGATTTCAAAGGGCCCCTCCCCTCCACCGACCGTAACACGTACATTCTCAGTGTGGTCGATGAGTTCTCCAGATTCCCCTTCGCCATCCCATGCCCCGATATGACGTCTGCCAGCGTCATCAAAGCCCTCAACACCATCTTCGCTCTGTTCAGCTTCCCCGCCTACGTCCACAGTGACAGGGGATCCCCATTCATGAGCGAAGTCAGTTCCTGCTCTGATATGAATGCGGAATACAGGGTTAACGGTAGAGTTCTTGGCAATGTGGAGGAGCAGAGAGATCTTGGGGTCTATGTTCATACATCTTTGAAAGTTGCCACTCAAGTGGATAGAGCTGTGAAGAAGGCCTATGGTGTGCTCGCGTTCATTAACAGAGGGATTGAATTTAAGAGCCGTGAGGTGATGATGCAGCTGTACAAAACTTTGGTAAGGCCACATTTGGAGTACTGTGTACAGTTCTGGTCGCCTCATTTTAGGAAGGATGTGGAAGCTTTGGAAAAGGTGCAAAGGAGATTTACCAGGATGTTGCCTGGAATGGAGAGTAGGTCTTACGAGGAAAGGTTGAGGGTGCTAGGCCTTTTCTCATTAGAACGGAGAAGGATGAGGGGCGACTTGATAGAGGTTTATAAGATGATCAGGGGAATAGATAGAATAGACAGTCAGAGACTTTTTCCCCGGGTGGAACACACCATTACAAGGGGACATAAATTTAAGGTGAAAGGTGGAAGATATAGGAGGGATATCAGAGGTAGGTTCTTTACCCAGAGAGTAGTGGGGGCATGGAATGCACTGCCTGTGGAAGTAGTTGAGTCGGAAACATTAGGGACCTTCAAGCAGCTATTGGATAGGTACATGGATTACGGTAAAATTATATAGTGTAGATATATTTGTTCTGAAGGGCAGCACGGTAGCATTGTGGATAGCACAATTGCTTCACAGCTCCAGGGTCCCAGGTTCGATTCCGGCTTGGGTCACTGTCTGTGCGGAGTCTGCACATCCTCCCCGTGTGTGCGTGGGTTTCCTCCGGGTGCTCCGGTTTCCTCCCACAGTCCAAAGATGTGCAGGTTAGGTGGATTGGCCATGATAAATTGCCCTTAGTGTCCAAAATTGCCCTTGGTGTTGGGTGGAGGTGTTGAGTTTGGGTATGGTGCTCTTTCCAAGAGCCGGTGCAGACTCAGGGGGCCGAATGGCCTCCTTCTGCACTGTAAATTCAATGATAATCTATGATTAATCTAGGACAAAGGTTCGGCACAACATCGTGGGCCGAGGGGCCTGTTCTGTGCTGTATTTTTCTCTCTCTCTCTCTCTGATCAACAAGGGTATCGCCTCGAGCAGGACGACCAGCTATAACCCTCGGGGAAATGGGCAGATGGAGAGGGAGAATGGGACGGTCTGGAGGGCCGTCCAGCTGTCCGTACAGTCCAGAAATCTCCCTGCCTCCCGCTGGCAGGAGGTCCTCCCCGACGCACTGCACTCCATTCAGTCGCTCCTATGCACTGCGACTAATGATGCACCCCATGAACGTCTCTTCGCCTTGTAGCCATCTGGGATGGCCACGTTTCCCTGCAAAGAATGCAGGGAAAATTGGACAATACCGAAAAAGCAAGCAGGTGCAAGTTCTGTCTGTTGATTAGAACCTTAGCTCTCAGACAGGACCGGTACTGCAGAACCATCTACATACTAATGAGCCATCCCTGGGAACAAAAGGCAACATTTAGGTAAACAATGCTCGGCCAGACATCCCGGCGCCAGAGGAGACTAAAACAAAGCAAACCAACGGCCACCTAGGACACGCCCAGCAACCAGGAACCCACCCCTCTATTGGAGGAAAATCGATAGGAACGATTGGGAAACGGCCCAATTAATTGGGGCCAAGTTCAAGGCCCGCCCAAAAGCGGGCGAAGCCCTTTTGGGTATAAAAAGGACTCCCCAAGAGAGAATCGCTCTCTTGGCCTTGGCTCTCGGCGAGGAGAGACCCGCCAAAGCTGCTCCAGACCAAGTAAGTCCCAAGTCAACGCACGCTACGAGATAGACGCCCCTAGTTGTCACCCTGTAAACAGCTCAACCCAGCAGCCTCGGAACCGAGCAACGGCCATTGTTCCTCTGACTAAGTGGGCGCCCAAAGCTAAGTATAGGCTTTAGTAATAGCGCTGGTTTAGTTTGTAGAGTTTATGCATGAGTAGATTTGACTGTGTGTAAATAAATGAGCATTGCTTTTGAACTTACTAATTGGTGCATCGAGTCATTGATCAGTATTCGGTTCTGAACCTTGTGGCGGTGTCGAAAGATACCTGGCGACTCTTGAGCAAACGTGATTAAATAGAGCCAAATTAAGAGACACCAGCAAGTTAGCAACAGACTTCCCCAGGAAGCCCACCTCCGGGGTGTCGCTCCCGACTTGGCTGGCAGCCCCAGGACCCGTACTCCGTAAGCACGTACGACTCCACAAGGGGGACCCGTTGGTTGAAAGGGTACAGCTACTCCACGCCAACCCACAGTACGCCTACGTAGTTTACCCCGATGGCCGCCAGGATACCGTCTCCCTCAGGGACCTGGCACCAGCAGGTTCCACACACACACACCCCTCCGCCCCGGCGCCACCCT